>NC_142565.1:18845227-19148257 GCF_041283825.1 Pyrus communis
ACACAACCTATGAGGACATTTTTGTTGAGAAAAACACCATATGGCTTGCTACTAAGATGTATGGGTTTGGAAGAATCAATAAGTGTAATGGCAGAAGATTATAAAGGGATATGTTGAGCTCATAAAACCTAAAATAAGATGAGATGGTTACTAAGGAGATATGGTTATTTCTGGCTAGATATAGAGAATGATTGCAAGGCCGATTCCAAAGGCTGTGAAAGTGTGAAAGACATAGACCTCTTCAACATCTTCCTTTACTACCCTCGAGTCTAGTTGTAAAGCCTTAGCCTTTCAGAGGATAAACCATGGACTTCATCAGGCAAGTTTATCTAGCTTCCAGTAAGGGACATATATTTTAATTGTGGCAAAAGATTACTTCACAAAGTGGGTAGAGGCTTTTGTTCTGAAGACCATAGTTTCACCAACAGTGAAGAAGTTTATAGAGACCGAGATCTTACACAAATTTAGTATACCTAAGTTGATTGTCATACATAGAGGCCCTTATTTCATCTCAAGAAAAGTTATGGAATTGCAGGAAAAATTCAAGATAAAGATGGTACGAGCCAGTCTCTATTATCCTTAATCAAATGGTTAAGCCGAGGCTAGCAACAAAATATTAGTCAATATTATCAAGGAGATGGTGGAGGATAATCTTGAGAAATGGCATGAGAAGTTGGGATATACTCTATTGGCTTATAAGACTTCTAAGAGATCAAGAACTGGTACAACACCTTATTCTCTACCATTCGGGCAAGATGCAATTTTTCAAATGGAGATCAACATGACCTCTGTAAGGTTACTAGTTTAGGCTACAAAGTGATTAGTACATGGAAGCTATATGTCAAGGACTAGAAGATGTAGATGTTGCCGAAGTGAAAGCTTTGAACGAGATTCAACCAGGAAAGGAAGTTATGGCTAGAGCATACAACAAGAAGGTGAAGCACAAGTCTTTCATGGAAGGTGACTTGGTTTGGAAAGCAACTCTACCTCTCAAAGCATAAGTTAGGGGTTTTGGGAAATAGAGTCCTACTTGGGAAGGTTAATTAACCATCTCACAAGTATTGGACTACCTCACTAACTTGGAGGGAAATTTTCAGAAAAATCCTCTCAATGGCAAGTATTTAAAGATATATCACCCTACTTTGTGGGATGTTAGAGATTGCTATATTAAGCAATTCCTTCAAACATTTTGTACGCAAATGGTTAGAGGCTTATCTTTTTCTTCTTTTTGTTCATTTTGAAGACATGTAAAACAAAAAAGCATGTTCTAAAGCCTTTATTTATTACTTGTGTTTGAAATTTTTTGAAGAAGAAAAGCCTCTCTGCCAAAGGCCTTCTTGTATTCATAAAAGATCTTGTTCAACCAAAAGGAATGCCTAGAAAAGTGCTTATTGCAGAAATGAAATACAAAAAATGAACACAATGAAGACAGCCAAAAGTTGACTTTTTTTGTTAATTTAAATGGAAGTTAGCCTATAAGTGGCATTACAAAGTTACAAATGGGCATCCTGGGTTAACGCAACAATCTCATAATGAAAGGTATGCATTATAACAGATAATCGATCAGGCTCTCCCCCAACAATAATGTTATTTTCTAGATGACTTTCTGCTACCTCTATTGACTGACTCACCCTTTTGGCCCTAGAGACTTTTTGAAATAACTGGCTAGATAAGCTCATTTTCTCAGACTTCTTGGCTGCCATCTCTCTCTCAAGTCATTGTACCTCCTGATCCACCACCAAGAGCCTTTCCTACATAAGAGTCCCCTCTCTCACAAGTTTCCCTCAACTGAGTTGCAAGATTGAGTGTGTTGCTCAAACCTTGCTTGAATCTCTTGCATCCCTAGTAGCTTTCTGGTGTTGCTCTCAGATGAGCTTGAGATGATAAAAGAATGAGTGGAAGGTTCCATGTTTCTCCTTTGACATTTACCTTAGATCATAAAGCTTTGTGATCACTTACTCAGTTTGCTGAAGTTGTTTGAGGTCGAAATTGGTAGTAAAATCGCTCCTTGCCACAAATTGAATTTACCCTTAAGTCATTTACTTGTTGTGCTTTAATTCTATGACTTGAGGATCATTCTGCTTCTTCTTTTTTTAGTTGTTCGAATTCCAGGTCATACAAGAAAGAGTGGCATTAGGCAGAATAAAGGCCAAGGAAGAAGGTTGATCTAGGGCATTTGGGCATGAAGACGAAGTTCATATCGAAAGTTTCCCTTTGTTGACCTCTTTAAAGCATAGCCACCAACCTTGGGCAAGATAAGGGTAGCCTCTCCTGGAATAAAGGTCTATAGAGAAGAGGTCACCCTTCTCTAAAATCCATGAGCAATACATATAGGAAATGCAAAAGGTTATTATCACATCCTAGTCTCGACTCGACTCCACCGTAGCATGATATTGTCCACTTTGGGCCTCAGCCACGCCCTCACGGTTTTGTTTCTGGGAACTCAGACGAGAACTTTCCAATGGATCACCCATCCTAGGATTGCTCTTGCCCAAACTCGCTGAATTTCGGAGTTCAGATGGAACCTGAAGCCAATGAGCTCCCAAAAGGCGTCGTGCTTTATGGAGGTGGGCATATACCTATGAAGCACATCACCCCCTCTCCGTTGGTCGATGTGGGATGTTACAATCCACCCCCCTTAGGGGCCCGACATCCTCATTGGCACACTCGCACCACACGACAGAATGGCTCTGATACCATTCTGTCACATCTCAATCCTAGCTCAACTTTGCCATAACACCATATTGTCCGCTTTGGGCCCTGTCCATGCCCTCACGATTTTGTTTCTAGGAACTTGGACGAGAACTTCCCAGTGGGTCACCCATCCTAGGATTGTTCTCGCACGAACTCGCTTAACTTATAAGTTCTGATGGAACCTGAAGCCAATGAGCTCCCAAAAGGCCTCGGGCTTTATGGAGGTGGGCATGTACATATAAGGCACATCACCCCCTTTCCGTTGGTCGATGTGGGATGTTATAGTTATAACACTCTAACAAAGTAAGGAATTGGCATATTTGTGATTGATCCTTAGTGGCTACATCTTGCCCGATAAGGGTTTCTTTTTTAGAAATATTCTGGGAAAGCTTATTTGCAGCCAAAGAAAATTAAGGGTCATTAGAGAGTAAATGGCATAATCAAGGAAAATATTGAAAAGTCATATGAAAGATAGGCTTGGCATCTCAAAACTTACATTAATTTTCTTGATAAGAGTTCTTCTCTAGTAAGTTTGAGTAGAACTCACTATCTTGGAAGAAGAAAGAGTAGTAGGGTCTGGTGCTTCACTGTTCTCTTAGGCATTGGGCCCTATCTTAGCACTCATATACATAAACAAAAAACACAGCAGGGTCAAAATGAGACAGAGGCATCAGAAATGTTAGGAACTTGCCACAGGTAAACATAATGTCAAGGGAAAACCGAAGTAGTGACTTACCAACAGTTTTTTGTTTCTTCCTGGCATAAGATGGTTCACCCATATATGGCCTAAACTTCTTTTTACATAAAGGCTCTGGAATCTCTACGACATAAGTCCTATGTGTGGCCTTGGTCCTCTTTTCTTGGGCAACTTCTAAAGAAGAGAAGAAGCACCAGAAGTTGCTCGAACGGGACTCTCTGAGGCAAGAATTGCCTGAGTAGGAACCACTTGAAGGGGCGTTGCCCAAATGGGAAAGGATATAGTAGGTAGACCAACTGAGGATTTTGGAATGGTGTTGTCTTCTATATCATCATCATTAGTGCCAAACGCATCATCAATGATACCCTTAATCATAAGTCATCCTCATAAAAAGCCCATCATAAGTCTAAGAGCGTTATCTTTGTACCTATCCGTGAATTTTTCATCCCACCATTCCACAAACTCTAGAGTGCATTTTGAAATTCATGATGTTTGGCTTGTTAGGCACTTTTGACACTACTAGTGCCTTATCTAAATGCTTCGAACAACTTCCAAGCCAGGGGAAAGTATCCTGAAGTGGCACAGTTCACGCTGTTGTAAAAAGAAACTGGGATGCACTGCTTGAATCCCAATTGCCCACAACATTAATTGGGGTTGTAGGCTTCAATCCCATGCTCATAATTGCAGTCAATCCTCACCCCCTTTCAAATTTCTCCACCGACCTTCATTGACACTCTTTAAAAAGATAGAGGCATTTCGTGGTGGTATAAGTACCTGAGCTCCTAAGCTCAAAGAAATACCATTGAAGCCAAATTTGAATTATTTTGAAAGGCTAATGCCATGTCATCTTGTCTAGCATGGCATAGATGTGAGCAAGGATGAAGGGACATATTGCCACATCATCGTATGCATAAAGAGCCTCCACTAATGGAACCCATTCCAGTTTCATCCCTTTAGAAGGGTAAGGAAAATGAATTTGTTGAGCCAGTACAACAAAAAGTACATATGGTCTTGATCCCTATCAGGATAAGTTGAAGATGGACCATAACTGCTCCTAAACTATCTCAAAAAGACTGAATAAAAGGTGGTGTAAGCTTTGAACTCTACCGCATTATGTTTGAGCTTCTTTAGGAGCAAGGTGGCTCCATCTTCCCTTTCCATTTTCTTGTTCAAATCCCAAAGAGTTGCCCAATCATTGGAAACAATCATACTATTACCCGAGGGCCTGAGATCGAACAACTACACCATGTCTATAATAGTGGGAGAGATGAGCCCCATCCTAAAGTTAAAAGTATTGGTGGTATTATCCCAAAAAAACTACAACACCACATTGAGAAGTTTGGGCTTCAGGGTCACCGCATGCTTCAACATCATGATTAAGTCATAGATAACATTGGAGCACCACTTAGCTCCATGATCAGTTCCAGGATATTTATCCACTTTTTTCAATCTTGGTTAAACGTGGTGGGGAAGCCTTTGGTGGCTTAACTCCACTCAGTCAGACAAATCACCTGCATAGCGAAGTAGAGATTAGGTGTGACCTATGTCGTTGAGTGAAGGTTGTTTTCCACCACATCTGGGACTTCTTGGACCCTGCAGGTCCTAAGGAAAAAGCTTCATCGTGTTGGAAGTAGGTGGAAAACTCCAACCCAGGTTGAGGTTGGTGAAGCAAACCATCTCGTGTCTTAGACTAGTCAGTCCTTCACCAAACTCACGACAAGGAATTCCTTACCAAGACATAGTGCAAATAAATTGAAGGTTGGAAATGACACACCCTGAACCAAAAATTGGGGTATGCTGGCCGTCACATGAGGGTAACGTAGCCAAGTGCACAATGTGGAAGTAATAGAGTGAAAATACGAGAAAAATAAAGTCGACGAGATAATGTACAATAAAAAGATCAATGAATGATAGTGACAAACATAGAAGGAGAAATGCAAATTAAAAGTTCAAGTATCCTAGGTGCAGTCCAGAAAAAAAAACAAATACTACACAAGCGATAACTAGAAAATCCTACATGGAGGGTGCTTTGTCAGAACTGCCTCGTTCATCACCAACGTCCTCGCTACCTAAAACTTCAAGGGGTGCAAAACAGAAAACGTGAGTGGGCAAAAACAAAGTTTTCCAAACCATTTCAATATCAAGTAATAACCCCTCTCTGTAAAGCCGGTATACTTTACAGAAAATATTATACGTAGTCGCATATCAAATCATGCTAACAACAATGAAGCTCAAATATGCCATGCCAGAATATGCCGTGTCAGAATATCAAATCAAACAGTATAAGCATCAACTACGTGAGATAAAACTAATCATAATATGCCGGTAATATCAGTACGTTAGCCACAGTCACCTAAAGTGACCTGTACGGCTGAACCTATAACTCCTCAACCACTATCTAGCACATTGAGTCGGAACCACCTATAGTGGTCTGTGCGATAGTCTGGTGTATATAAATATGCTCAGTGCTACGATCACGTGAAGGTTGTACGATGTATCGCAAATCACCTATGAGTCGGAACCACCTAAAGTGGTATGTATGACAGGCTGGCACCTGCCTTGGATCCTTGGATCTAAGGTGACCATACGATGCGGGAGGTGAACGATCACGTGAAGGCTAGGCCCTACTCTAGCGGAGCACAAATATCGAGGTGCAGGAATATAAGATATAACTCAAACTCATCATCACCACATCTATCAGTAACAAACATACTCACCTAACTTACTTGAGCGTCCGCGATACCAAAGCATAACCAACGTAAACACAATAATAATATCAACGATATTCGACATGGCATTTCAATTTATAAACCATTCGATTATGAAATCATTAAAATGTAATTTCTGGAAAGATACCAATCATAATATATATATATATATATATACACAGAAAACAAAAGCCCACTCACTGATACGTAGAAGGGTCGTAAGCCCTGAGCCTCACATGGATATGCTCATCCTCCGGATAGTCCTCACCTATATGTGAAACAACTATAAAACCGTCAACTTAACGCACATAACCAACCTTAGGTAATAACTTCTCATACATTGCTCGATTAGGGTGTTTAAATATACCAACATGCTCTACTCAATCCCATAAACACCCCCATATTTGTAGAAAATTTTTCTGAAGCCTCACGCGCCCCCACGCGCAGGCACATGCTGGCGCACGGACGGAATCCCTAACACTGTTAGGGAATATTCCGTCAATTTACCAGAATATTTCGTTAACTTTAACCTGACGCCGTTAGTCTCTGTTAGGAATATTTCATCAACTTTGATGGAATATTCCGTCGTCTCCTACCTCAGGTCGTCGGAATCCAGGGCCGGCCGCCGCTGCGTTGCCGAATTCTGGAAAAACTTTAAACTCACTGTTCTCACTCAATTCTCAACCAAACTTCATAAAACTTATATCAAAATGAAGCTTAGGACAAGGGGAAGAAGTTTATACCACTTTGAAGCACCAAAAATGCCGGAATCTCGCTGAAGAAATCTCACAAAATCCGGCCAACCTTAGAACTTGTTATCCCGATGTCCAAAATCCTTCAAACTTGTTCTCCGAGGTTCGTGAGAAAGTTTTAAGACTCCATGTGATGTCAAAACTCAATAAAACCTCCACGATCACGAGCAAATGAATGGTACCATCGACGGAGTCCACGAATTCTACGGGTTTTTGAGCGTTTCAAGCCGAACCAAGGGTATGAGTGTGTTGGTTAGGCCACAAGGAACATGAAGAAGGTATTTGGAACCTCGATCCGTGTCAAAACTGTGAGGTATGAAAATGTCCATACAAATGGTGAAAATGGAAAAAGTGTCAAGAAAGTGAAAGACAGAACCAGGAAAGGAAAAAGGGTACACATGTGTATATGTGGATGTGTGTGTGTGTAGGTTTAAAATAATTCCAAAAGCCAACCCAAACGTAGCCCATTCATGCACATGCAACCACTAACAAGTAAGGGCAAAAACGTCATTAACGAGTAGGTTTAAAATATTTACCATTAGCGCGAGAATGACATTTTTGCCCTTACTCGTTAGTGGTTGTGTGTGTGTGAATGGGCTACGTTTAGGTTGGCTTTTGAAATTATTTTAAACCTACATACACACACATCCACACATACACATGTGCACCTTTCTTCCTTTCCTGGTTCTGTCTCTCACCTTCTCGACACTTCTTCCATTTTCACCATTTGTACCAACATCTTCATACCTCATAGTTTTGACACGGATCGAGGTTCCAAATACCTTCTTCACGTTCCTTGTGGTCTAACCAACACACTCATACCCTTGGTTTGGCTTCGAACGCTCGAAAACCCGTAGAATCTGTGGACTCTGTCGATGGTACTGTTCATTTGCTCGTGATCGTGGGGGTTTTATCAAGTTTTGAGATCACAGGTAGTCTTAAAACTTTCTCACGAAGCTCAGAGAACAAGTTTGAAGAATTTTGGACATCGATATAGCAAGTTCTAAGGTTTGTTGGATTTTGTGAGATTACTCCGGCAATATTTCGGCATTTTTGGTGCTTCAAAGTGATATAAACTTCTTCCCCTTGTCCTAAGCTTCATTTTGATATAAATTTTGTGAAGTTTGGTTGGGAATGGAGTGAGAAAAGTGACTTTAAAGTTTTTCTAGAATTCGACGACGCAGCGACGACCTCCGGTAAAAGACGACAGAATATTCCATCAAAGTTGATGGAATATTCCTAACAGAGACTAACGGCGTCAGGTTAAAGTTAACGGAATATTCTAGTAAATTGACAGAATATTCCCTAACGGCGTTAAGGATTCTGTTTGTGCGCCAGGCACGTGCCTGCTCATGGAGGCATGTGTGGCTGTGCCTTGGCCGGCACGTGGTGGCGCGTGAAGCTTCAGAAAATTTTTCTAAAAATATGAGGGTGTTCGTGGGATTGAGTAGAGCATGTTGGTATATTCAAGCACCCTAATTGAGCAACGTATGAGAAGTTATTACCTAAGGTTGGTTATGTGCGTTAAGTTGAAGGTTTTATAGTTGTTTCACATATAGATGAGGACTATCCGGAGGACAAGGGCAGCCATGCGAGGCCCGGGGCTTACGACCCTTCTATGTATATATATATATATATATATTATGATTGGTAGCTTTCCAGAAATTACGTTTTAATGATTTTATAATTGAATGGTTTATAAATTGAAATGCCATGTTGAATATCGTTGATATTATTATTGTGTTTGTGTTAGTTATGCTTTGGTACTACAGAAGCTTAGGTAAGTTAGGTAAGTATGTTTGTTAGTGATAGATGTGGGGATGATGAGATTGAGTTATAGCTTATATTCCTGCACCTTGGTGTTTGTGCTCCGCCAGAGTAAGGCCTAACCTTCTTGTGATCGTTTACCTCTCGCACCGTACGCTCACCTTGGATCCAAGGCAGGTGCCAGCCTATCGTACAGACCACTTTAGGTGGTTCCGATTCGTAGGTGATTTGCGATAGATCGCACAGCCTTCACGTAATTATAGCACTGAGCGTATTTATATACACCAGCCTGTCGTACAGACCACTATAGGTGGTTCCGACTCGTGTGCAGGATAATGGTTGAGGAGCTATAGATTCAGTCATACAAGTCACTTTAGGTGACTCCGGCTGACGTACTGATATTACCGGCATATTATGATTAGTTTTATCTCACCTGCTTGATGCTTATGTTGTTTGATTGGATATTCTGACACGGCATATCCTGGCATGGCATATTTGAGCTTTCTCGTTTTTAGCATGATTTGATATACGACTACATATAATATTTTCCAAAAAGTATACGGGTTTTACAGAAAGGGGTTATTACTTGATGTTGAAATGGTTTGGAAAACTTTATTTTTGCCCACTCACGTTTTCTGTTTTGCCCCTCCAGGTTTTAGGTAGCGAGGACGTGGGTGACGAACAAGGCATTGAGGCAGTTCTGACATAGCACCCTCCATGTAGGATTTTCTAGTTATCGCTTATGTAATATTTGTTTTAATTATTTTTGGTATTCTAATTATTTTTGGTATTCTAACAGGTAGTCCTATATATCTTGTAAGTATTCTAATTATTTTTGGTGTTTTCTATCAGAACTATGCCGCCTCGTAGGGAACCACGTTGTTCAGCTGAGCCTAGTTTCCCCGATATAGCTCAGTTGGGGGAAGTTGTAGCTCATGCGATTTAGTCTACGCTCCGCCCACCTCAGAGGACACCTTTGGAGACCATGTATAATCTAAAGCTAGATAAGTTTGAGGGTCATGAAGGATATAAGGGAGCTGAGCGGTGGCTTGAGCATATTGAAAAGACTTTTCTAGTGTTGCAAAGTCAAGGGAATCTTCTTTCGGAAAGGTGGGTAGAGACGACTTCATGGTTCTTAAGCAAAGAATCGACATCCTGGTAGGGACAGAAGGTTCGTCATTTGACCCCAGAGGAAGTTGCTGACTGGGAAGTGTTTAAACGGTTGTTTCGGAAAAGGTTTGTTCCCCCTGAGTATATTGATCGCAAGAAGCAAGAATTTACTGATTTGAAGCAGGGGACATCGATGGCGAATGAGTACTACAGAAGATTCACTGATTTGTCCCGTTATCATCCGGAAGTTGCTGCTAATCCAGTTGAGATGCTTCATCATTTCAGATTGGGTACTAAGAAGAAGCGGTGTTCTATGGCGACCACTACTGCTTGTGATACTTATTAGGAGTTCTACGAGATTTTGCTAAGAATTGAAGATTCTGAGAACTTGCCTAGCGACAGTGAGGAGGAAGAGGAGAAAGATGATTCGAAGAAGAACGTTAAAGGTAAAGGTTAAGCATCTCAGGGACCCTGGAAGACTCAGAGTTTTAAAAGAATCGGGGCTAGCTCAAGTTCGTCCAGTGGAGGCATGAGTTCTACGGGCCAACGTATAGGTGGTAGGTTTGCTGGAGGCTCACGTTTTCAGAGGCAGCAAGATGCTGGCGATTCTGGTGGTTCAGGAGCTCCTTTTGTCGGAGATCTAACAGCCGACACTTTGGCAAATGTAGACAGGGCAATCAAGGATGTTTTACTTGTGGACAGATCAGACATCGGGCAGCAAATTGTCCACAGAGTCAACAAAGGCCCCAGATGCCTTCTTTACCACCACCAATTTCTAGTCAGCAGGCTCCAACGTCAAGTGGTTATGGTTAGACAGGTCGTAGGGGTACTTATCATTACCAGGGAGATGTTGCCCCTTATTCAGCAGCGCCGTACCTGTAACCTCAAGATCCGTATTTTTTGAGTGGCTACCAGATAAGACATCAGCAGTACCCTGGAGGGTATACCCCGTATCCTCCTTATCCAACCGGCGGATCGCAGTGGTATTCGGGAGTATAGCCCCAGCAAAGTGAGGTTGCTTCTAACAGCGCAAGGTCGTCGAGATAGATTGGTCAGATTGGACAGGGCCATAGTACACCTGGACGTAGTGGTTAATCGAGTAGAGGTTGAGGTGGTCGACAACAGCCTCAGGGCCGTATTCATAACCTTACAGTGCAAGATGCCCAGAACAACCCAGATTTGATCATGGGTACGTTAAATATCCTTTGTCACTTTGCTAGAGTGTTGATTGACTATGGTGCTACTCATTCGGTTATTTCTCATACATTTGCTCAATTGACACAACCTAATCCCACACCTCTCGGGTTTGAGTTAAATTTTTCGATGCCTAGAGGAGAAATGTGTCAGGTGGGCTGGATGTGTAACAACCCGTTCCAAATTTTACGTTTTTATTTTATTTTAAAAGCGTGAATTTACGAAATTGCCCTAGAGGTAAGGACTTTGACTTCTGTTGACCATCGACTTGAGAGATGTGGGACTTATTCTTTTAGCATATCCTCGTAGTACTCATTGGTACGAACGTATAGACGAAAGCCGTTTGCGAGTCCGGATTATAACGGTATAGGTATGGACGTTTGAAATTGGTTATTTAAATATTTGAATTCCCATCTTGTGGGATTAGTGAACCAATTAAATTAAAGGAACCAATTAGAAGAAGAAGGGAAGCTTGCAGCCAATCAGAAAGAAAGAAGAAAAGAAAAAAAAAAAAAAAAAAAAAAAAAGGGGGGGGAAAGCTTCCCGTACAGGTCACTATAGGTGACTCCGACTTATATGCTAGCCAGGATTGATAAGATATGGATAAGTCGTACAGGTCACTATAGGTGACTCCGACTTATATACTAGCGAGGTTTGATGAGATATGGATAAGTCGTACAGGTCACTATAGGTGACTCCGACTTATATGCTAGCCAGGATTGATGAGATATGGATAAGTCGTACAGGTCATTATAGGTGACTCCGACTTATATGCTAGCTGATGCGAGAATTACTTGACACTCAAATTAAACCCTCGTTTGACAATTGTAGTAGAATGGATAAGTGAGGGATCGTTCTAGACCGGGGATTAGGAGGGCTTGCTAAAACCTTCTAAATTGACTCAAATAGAAGCTAGAACCTGATTTAGACGAATTTGCAATTGTTTATGACTCCAAAAGCTTAAAGATACAAAAATAAAACAAATACGAATGATTAAGACTTAACAAAATAGGGGGGGAATTGTGGTTGGACGATATTAAATTAAAAAGACAGAATATAATTAAAGGCAAAATGTAAATATGAATGTGATAAAAATATGGATGATGGAATAGCCAAGGGGTTCTTCTCCACACATGTTACACTTGCAAACAAAATTGATTCTCAGTTGGTCTTTCGATAAGTTGTGAAACTCAATGCTCCAAGTTAATTAGATCCGCTTAGATTAACTTTCAGATTTCCCTAAATTCGTTGGATTGAATGGAATACGCATTACAACCAAATTATTCTTAATCAAAGTCCCTAACTATGGAATACGCATGATAGAGACATTTAACCAAGATCATTAAGTTCAACGGAAATCATAAACATCGACGAGGCATTCGTTACTATGGAATACGCATGAAACTTATGCCAAGAATTCGTTTAACGCGATTGTTTATAAGCAACCTCTACTACTTGTGAATATAAGTTCATAACGATTAGGTGAAATTCACTTATATTCTAGCGTCATATTTATGCATGAAAATTAAGCTTGCAATCTCAATGAACATACATAAATAAGTTATCAATCAAACAGTTAAACGAATTGAATCCACAACTTATGAAATTCCAACCAAACGTAATCAATTCAAAATGCAAATATAAACATAGTTTCGAATCACCCCCTAGCTATTTTGAGTATTAGAGGTTGTTCAATATTGTATTTCAACCCCTAAATTACGATTAATTTGAAATGAGTTACTCAGACCTTTGTGGACGAGTTGCATCTTGTTTGTCCCACCATTAGCATGGTTGCAGTATATCCTTATCTCTATTCTAGTCACTTGTAACCACGGTTACAATTTTGGGTTAACTATGGTATCATTGGAGTTGATGTATGGAGATTTTACGCACAGCGCATATTTAATGGACGCATACTTTTGTTAGAATTATGGGTAACTACGGTTACATTCCTGTTTAGGAGTATGGTATCTTTCGAAATATAATACAAATATTGTATATGCAGCTTGTGATTTACAGCAAATTATTGCGAACAAATATTTGATTGAGATTGTGATGTAGAAAATTTATGTTATTGACGATGTTGCCTCAAAAGGTAGTGAATGAGTACGATCGAGGCTGGTATATGTATTTCCCATTGAGGGGCAAGATGGTAATATTGTACCATCGGGAATTGTTACTTGCTATCAAGACAACAGCGAATTGTCGGTTTTGCGGGGTGCAGACCGTAATATTAATAACTTATTCGTTGGGTTGTTAAGCAAGTAAACAAGTAGATTATTCTACGTTAATATTTGTACTTACTTATTTAATTCGTTAATTGTTGTTTGGGCTTGACCCAAGAACATTACATATTTAATTTCAAAGTGCGTTACGCTTTGAACACGTTTATGAGAGGATAGTAGGAATTTGGAGGCATGAAAGAAAAGTCACTACACTCCAATCATGACGGAATGTCATCCTCTTTTATGTAGTTGCTATAACTTGATGTCTTCCTCATGTATGTATTTACATACACATCTCTTTAAATTTGAGTATTCTACATTGGACTGATGATTTTAAATTTCGAGGACGAAATTTTCTTAAGGTGGGTAGATTGTAACAACCCGTTCCAAATTTTACGTTTTTATTTTATTTTAAAAGCGTGAATTTACGAAATTGCCCTAGAGGTAAGGACTTTGACTTCTGTTGACCATCGACTTGAGAGATGTGGGACTTATTCTTTTAGCATATCCTCGTAGTACTCATTGGTACGAACGTATAGACGAAAGCCGTTTGCGAGTCCGGATTATAACGGTATAGTTATGGACGTTTGAAATTGGTTATTTAAATATTTGAATTCCCACCTTGTGGGATTAGTGAACCAATTAAATTAAAGGAACCAATTAGAAGAAGAAGGGAAGCTTGCAGCCAATCAGAAAGAAAGAAGAAAAGAAAAAAAAAAAAAAAAAAAAAAAAAGGGGGGGGAAAGCTTCCCGTGCACCCACACCGCGAGTCCATTTTTCAAGGCCGATTCCGGCCAACTCCGGTGGAGTTTTTCGATGCCACCACCACCATCTTGAAGCTCTCATTCCCCTCTACAAAACCCACCCAAGAACCACCTTGATTAACCATGGTATGGGGCGGTTTAAGGTCACGAAAGTTGACGAAAATCAATGGTGCTCTGGCCACCCTTTTCGATTTTCCGGCAAATCGGCAAAGCGATGGCCGATGCCACCACTTGGTCTTTGTAGCCCATCATCCCAGGAGCAAAACCCAACCAACCTTGACCCCGTTGGACCACCGTAGATGACGAATCGATGTCGGGAAGTTTTAAGCACCCGCCGGCTTTGTGGGAAAAATTGACCATCTTCCGTCCACTTTTGGACTTCGTGGCAGGTATGAAAGTTTCTCCACTCACTGAGATCTTCATTTCTGTGAAGTTTGAGAATTTTTGGAAATAGTTGGATTTTCCGGCGAGTCGGGGCGGCCGACCGCCACCCGCGGCGGCGCGTGCGGCGGTGCGTGGCCAGTGGGCCGCCAATGCTATTTTTAGGCTATGTCAAATGTCTTGAATTCAGTTTTGTCATTTGAATGACGTAGGTTGATAGTTGGAACCTAAATTCGTTACGATACGTTACTTGATAAAAATGTGAATCGATGATCCGACCGTTGGATCGTCACCAAAATTGGATACATTATAATACGTAATATTTAAAGATCATAGGAATTTATGGATCAAGAATCTGACTTACGGATCTTCCTGAATTGGATTTGTAAGTTAGTAAAATAAATGTTCACGGCCACTTGTTTTAGGCAATTGGCGGACATCTGACCGTTGGATCGTAATGAAATTTTAATATGTTATTCTAGAAACATATTGTGGATCGTTGGGAGTTGCGGATTGGAAATCTGATATGCAGATCTTCCGGGTCAAGTTATACAAGGTTGTAAACCCTACCGTCGATCTTTGATCGACGGTTGACTTGTGGTCAATGGGTTTCAAACTATTTAGAATGTCGTTGAGGTTATGTTTTATGTGAATTACGAATTCTTCGGATAAGAGTTCTAAGATGTGATTTGATAATTGGTCACAGGGACCAATCATTCAGGACGCCTCGATGCGTGCGCTAGAGAATCATAGTGTGGACTCCAGGTGAGTGGATCTTTTGCTTTTTATCGTACATATTGTTGAGAGTTTTATCGACACTTTTAAATTGATTAGGCATATTACCTTCGTATAATTATTGTGAATGCTTGAAGTACCTATATGAACTACGAATGGCTTGATCCCTGTCTAGGGTACGTAGGCAGTCTAACGAGACGTTAGATGCAGCCATAAAATATTTGAGACAAAAGCCTTATTTGGGGAATTGAGTAATGCGAAGGAAATTGATAAAGACAAGTTTTAGTTTTGTGAATTAGTTAGTTAATTAGTGTTAATTGGGTTATTATGGATAATTATCCCTGAAAATAAGTAGTTTGGGAGTAGAGCGTTATTGATTGTACATTTCATACTGTATAGTTTATAATTGAAAATGCTACAACATGGTTGAGTGTTAGATTGCATTATGGTATATCCATATGTATACTACTTGCATATAATTATTGGGAATGCTTTCAAGTGCAAAGGTGGACGCAGGACACCCAGGTAAGCTTCATGTGAGTACATGTTGATGTTAGTGATGGTAGTGAGTACGATTGTGTTGAGATATAGTATAGCTCGTAAACCTGCACCCCGGTGTTAGTGCTCCCGCCCGTGGCCAGGGCACAGTCCTTCACGTGATGTTCACCTCCCGCACCTTACGCTCACCTTGGATTCAAGGTAGGTGCACAGTCCTGTCGTACAGACCACTTTAGGTGGTTCCGACTCGTAGGTGACCCGCGATTATTCACCCAGTCTTCACGTGATCGTAGCACTTGAGCGTATTTATTTACACCAAGTCTTGTTGTACAGACCACTTTAGGTGGTTCCGACTCGTGTGCAGGTATACTTATTGAGCTATTGGCTAGCCAGGTTTGATGAGATATGGATAAGTTGTACAGGTCACTATAGGTGACTCCGACTTATATGCTAGCCAGGTTTAATGAGATATGGATAAGTCGTACAGGTCACTATAGGTGACTCCGACTTATATGCTAGCCAGGATTGATAAGATATGGATAAGTCGTACAGGTCACTATAGGTGACTCCGACTTATATGCTAGCCAGGTTTGATGAGATATGGATAAGTCCTACAGGTCACTATAGGTGACTCCGACTTATATGCTAGCCAGGATTGATGAGATATGGATAAGTCGTACAGGTCACTATAGGTGACTCCGACTTATATGCTAGCCATGATTGATGAGATATGGATAAGTTGTACATGTCATTTTAGATGACTCTGACTGATATATCACTTTGTATTGATTTAGTTCATTTGGCCTACTTATTAATGTATGGTGGAGTTGATGGCAAACCATGGTTTTGGTCATTTCTGAGTATGGTTTGGATGTATGTATATATGTTGTACTGTCTTATGGAAAACGATACGGGTTTTACAATTAGGGGCATTACTTTTAGAGAGGTAATAACTTTGGGAAGTTTGGTTTTATTGCTTACTCACACCTTCTGTTTGGTGCCCTCCAGGTTTTAGCTGCTGAGTTTGTATCGACAAGAATCTGTGGCGAATCTTAGTATTGATGGATAATTCTGAGGGTATGATTCTTACCCGCACTACTGTACCTTACCTATGCTCTGACATCGCGTCTGATATGGGTTCGCTCCCACTCGTAGCGTACTCTGATACTTAGACACTTTTAGATTCAAATCTATTCACTTTTTATACACTATCACATTTTATGGCTTCGTCACCTTCCAGGCGTCGGCCAGCACAGCTCGATTCAAGGTCCAAGTGGACTTTCTGGGTCGGGGTGTGTCAGGATGTACCCAGGGTGCCCAGTGTTAGTGGAGGTTGTGGTTATGCCAGCTAACCTCATTCCGTTGGATATTTTTGAGTTTGATGTCATTTTGGGCACTGATTGGCTACACTATAATCGAGTCAATATTGATTGTTATGAGAAGAAAGTTACGTTTCATCGCCCAGGACTACCTATGGTTACGTTTGTTGGGGAACGTAGCGGCGTGAGACACGACATTGCTTCAGCAGTAAGAGCCAAGAAGTTGCTACTAAAGGGTTGTCAAGGATACTGGCACATGTTGTACTGAATGATAATGCTTCTAGCCGTGTGGAGGATATTAGAGTGGTCAGGCATTTTCCCGAAATGTTTCCGGATGATTTACCGGGATTGCCGACGAGTCGTGATGTAAAGTTCGTAATCGACTTATTACCAAGTACAGACCCCATATCTTTGACTCCCTATCGGTTGGCTCCTACTGAGTTGAGAGAGTTGAAAATTCAGTTGCAGGAGTTATTAGATAAAGGTTTTATACAACTTAGTACTTCGCTTTAGGGAGCTCCAATCTTGTTCGTGTGAAAGAAGGATGGTACCTTAAGGTTGTGTATAGACTACCGGTAGCTGAACCAGGTGATGATTAAGAACCATTATCCGTTGCCACGTATCGACGATTTGTTTGATCAGCTACGAGGAGCTTGCGTGTTTTCGAAGATCAATTTAAGGTCTGGCTACTATCAACTGAAGATTAAGAGTGAGGATGTCCCTAAGACGGCATTTAGAACCCGTTATGGTCATTATGAGTTTTTAGTAATGTCGTTCGGGTTAACTATCGCACCTGCTACTTTTATGGATTTGATGAACCGGGTATTTAAGCAGTACTTGGACAGGTTTGTCATTGTTTTTATCGATAACATTTTGATTTATTCCAAATCCAAAGCAGATCATGTGAGACATCTTACTTTAGTGTTGAAGAAACTGAGGGAGCATCGATTATATGCTAAATTTAGTAAATGTTAGTTTTGGTTAGATCAGGTAGCATTTTTGGGACATGTTATCTCAGCTCAGGTTATTCAGGTGGATTCCCAGAAAATTGCAGCGGTGGAAAATTGGGAACAGCCACAAATCGTCTTTGAAGTACGGAGTTTCCTTGGTCTGGCAAGCTATTATATACAGTTTGTTTAGGATTTTTCCATTATTGCGTTACCACTTACAAGGCTAACCAAGAAGAACGTTAGATTTGAGTGGGACGATAGTTGCGAGCAGAATTTTCAACAATTGAAATACTGTCTCACTCATGCACCAGTGTTAGCACTTCCAGATGATAATGGTAACTTTGAGATCTACAGTGATGCGTCGTTGAATGCTTTGGGCTGCGTACTAATGCAACACGGCAAGGTTATCGCTTATGCTTCGAGATAATTGAAGCCTCATGAGATGAACTATCCTACTCATGATCTTGAGCTGGCGACTATCGTGTTTGCACTGAAGATTTGGAGACACTATGTTTATGGTGAGAGATGTAGGATCTTCACAAATCACAAAAGTTTCCAGTACCTATTTACTCAGCGAGATTTGAACTTCCGCCAGCAAAGGTGGATAGAGCTATTAAGTGATTACAATTGCACGATCGAGTACCACCTGGGACGTGCAAATATGGTGGCTAATGCACTTAGTCGGTAATCTCAAGGTAGAATTGATGCTTTTCACGCAAGCCGTGTTCCTCTTCTTGCTGATTTGAGGTCGACCAGAGTGAAGTTAGAAGTGGAAGCTTGAAAGGAAGCCTTACTTGCTCACTTTCAAGTCAGGCCAATCTTGATTGACCGTATACCCGAGCCAATATTTGGATGACGATGAAACTCAGGAGCTGATTTGGCTAAGAAATGAGGGGAAAAAGAAAGACATTTGGATTCGAGAATCAGACAGCATGCTCATGCTAGAAGGTAGAATGTTTGTACCGAACAACGCGGAGTTAAAGAGGGATATTTTGGATGAGGCACACTTATCGGCATATGCTATGCATCCGGGGAGCACTAAAATGTATCATACCATACGACCATTTTACTATTGGCCGGGTATGAAAAAAGAGATTGCTGAGTATATTAGCAGATGTATTGTATGCCAGCAGGTTAAATCCAAGAGAAAGAAGCTGTTTGGATGGATGTAGCCAATTCTCGTTCCGCAGTGGAAATGGGAAAATATTACCATGGATTTCGTGTATAAGCTTCCCCGTACACAGAATGGTTATGATGGTATTTGGGTAGTGGTTGATTGGCTCACCAAGTCCGCGCATTTTATTCCAGTTCAAGAAAAGTTTTCCTTGAAACAGTTAGCTGAGCTCTTTGTGTTGAAGATCGTTAAATACCATGGTGTACTAGTTAGCATCATCTCTGATCGAGATCCGAGATTTACTTCTAAATTCTAGACAACATTTCAAGAAGCTCTTGGTTCGAGATTACTGTATAGTACGGCATATCATCCTCAAACAGACGGGTAATCTGAGAGGACCATTCAGACACTGAAGGATATGCTGAGATCCTCTGTTTTGCAGTTTGGCGATGCATGGCATAAACATCTGGATCTGATGGAGTTTGCCTACAACAACAGCTACCATTCGAGCATTGGTATGTCACATTTCGAGGCATTGTATGGTAAATCCTGTCGTATGCCGTTGTGTCGGTCAGAGGTAGGCAAAAGAGTTTTGGAGGGCATAGAGATAGTGGATGAGACTACCAAAATATTCACGTAATCAAGTCTACCTGAAAGCGGCCTAGGATTGTTAGAAGAGCTTAACGAACAGACATGCCGCTGATCGAATCTATAAAGTAGGTGATTGGGTATTCTTAAAGCTGTCGCCGTGGAAGGGTGTTGTATGATTCGGGAAAAAAGGAAAATTAAGTCCCAAGTATATCAGATCGTATAATATCACTGAATGGATTGGCGAAGTAGCTTATAGACTTGAGTTACCTTCAAAGTTGTCTCAAGTGCACAATGTATTTCACATTTCGATGCTTCATCATTATGTCTCAGATCCATCACATGTGCTACCTCTGCAGCCGTTGAAAATTAATTCTGATTTGACTTACGATGAGGAGCCGGTCACTATTCTAGACTGGAAAAATAAGGTTTTGAGGAACAAGACAGTGCGCTTGGTGAAGATTTTGTGGAGGAATCACTCGGTGGAGAAGGCCAACTGGGAGACAGAAGAGCGGATGAAAGAAATGCATCCATGCTTGTTTTACGAGTATTAGTGGATTGTAATTACGGTATAAATTTTGAGGACGAAATTTTCTTAAGGAGGGTAGGTTGTGACAGCCCATTCCAAAATATTTACCGTTAGTGCAAGAATGACGTTTTTTTCCCTTACTTGTTAGTGGTTGCGTGTGCGTGAATGAGCTACGTTTGGGTTGGCTTTTGGGAATATTTTAAAGTTACACACACACATCCACACATGCACATGTGCACCCTACTTCCTTTCCTAGTTTTGTCTTTCTCACCTCCTCGACAATTCTTCCATTTTCATCATTTGTACGGATATCTTCATACCTCACAGTTTTGACACGAATCTAGGTTCCAAGTACCTTCTTCATGTTCCTTGTGGCCTAACCAACACACTCATACCCTTGGTTTGGCTTGGAACACTTGAAAACCCGTAGAATCCTTGGACTCCGTCGATGGTACTGTTCATTTGCTCGTGATCGTGGAGGTTTTATCGAGTTTTGAGATCATGAGGAGTCTTAAAAATTTTCGAAGAACAAGTTTGAAGGATTTTAGACGTCAGGATAGCAAGTTCTAAGGTTGGCCGGATTTTGTGAGATTTCTCCGATGAGATTCCGGCATTTTTGGTGCTTCAAAGTGGTCTAAACTTCTTCCCCTTGTCCTAAGCTTCATTTTGATATAAATTTTGTGAATTTTGGTTGAGAATTGAGTGAGAAAAGTGAGTTTCAAGTTTTTCCAGAATCTGGCGACGCATCGGCAGCCGGCGTCGGATTCCGGCGACCTGAGGTAGGAGACAACGGAATATTCCGTCAAAGTTGACTGAGTATTCATAATGGAGACTAACGACGTCAGGTTAAAGTTAAAGGAATATTCTGATAAATTGACGGAATATATCCTAACCGTGTTAGGGATTCCGTCCGTTTGCCAGGCATGTGCCTGGGCATGGGAGGCGCGTGTGGCTGTGCCTTGGGCGACGCGTGAGGCTTCAGAAAATTTTTCTAAAAATATGGGGGTGTTCGTGGGATTGAGTAGAGCATGTTGGTATATTTAAGCACCCTAATTGAGCAATGTTTGAGAAGTTATTACCTATGGTTGGTTATGTGCGTTAAGTTGACGGTTTTATAGTTGTTTCACATATAGGCGAGGACTATCCGGAGGACGAGCGCAGCCACGCGAGGCTCATGGCTTACAACCCTTTTACGTATCAGTGAGTTGGCTTTTGTTTTCCGTGTGTGTGTGTATATATATATATTATGATTGGTATCTTTCCTGAAATTACGTTTTAATGATTTTATAATCGAATGGTTTATAAATTGAAATGCCATGTCAAATATCGTCAATATTATTATTGTGTTTGTGTTGGTTATGCTTTGGTATTGCGAACGCTCAGGTAAGTCAGGTGAGTATATTTGTTAGTGATGGATGTGGTGATAATGAGATTGAGTTATAGCTTATATTCCTGGACTTCGGTGTTTGTGCTCCGCTAGAGTAAAGCCTAGCCTTCATGTGATCGTTCACCTCCCGCACCGTACGCTCACCTTGGATCCAAAGCAGGTGTCATCCTATCGTACAGACCACTTTAGGTGGTTCCAACTCGTAGGTGACTTGCGATAGATCACACAGCCTTCACGTGATCGTACACTAGCGTATTTATATACACCAGCCTGTCGTACAGACCACTATAGGTGGTTCAGACTCATGTGCAGGATAGTGGTTGATGAGCTATAGATTCAGCCATACAGGTCACTTTAGGTGACTCCGGCTGACGTACTGATATTACCGACATATTATGATTAGTTTTATCTCACCTGCTTGATGCTTATACTGTTTGATTGGATATTCTAAAACAACATATTCTGACATGGCATATTTGAGCTTTCTCGTTTTTAGCATGATTTGATATACGACTTCTTATAATACTTTCTGGAAAGTATACGGGTTTTACAGAGACGGGTTATTACTTGATATTGAAATGGTTTGGAAAACTTTGTTTTTACCCGCTCACGTTTTCTGTTTTGCGCCCCTCCAGGTTTTAGGTAGCGAGGATGTGGGTGACAAACGAGGCATCGAGGCAATTCTGACAGAGCACCCTCCATGTAGGATTTTCTAGTTATCACTTGTGTAGTATTTGTTTTTTCTCTGGACTGCACCTAGGATACTTGAACTTTTACTTTGCATTTCTCCTTCTATGTTTGTCACTATCACTCACTCATCTTTTTATTGTAAATTATCTCGTCAACTTTATTTTTCTCGTATTTTCACTCTATTACTTTCGCATTGCGCACTTGGCTACGTCATCCTCATATGACGGCCAGCACGCTCCAATTTTTGGTTCGGGGTGTGTCAGTCACGGTTTTTTTTCTGGGAACTCACACGAGAACTTCCCAGTGAGTCACCAATCATGGAAGTGCTCTCGTGCGCTACTTGCTTAACTTCGGAGTTCCTATGGAACCCGAAGCCAGTGAGCTCCTAAAAGGCGTTGTGCTAGGTAAAGATGGGAATATACATATAAAGCTTACAAGATCCACTCCCCTAGGCGATGAGGGATGTAACAATCCCCCCTTACCTTAGGGGCCCGACGTCCTCGTCAGCACACCACGGTCAGAGTTTGGCTCTAATACCAAATTGTCACATCCCGGCTCGGGGTCCACCACATCCCGGGCCCGCTCCACCACCGTAGCACGATATTGTCCGCTTTGGGCCCCGATTAAGCCCTCATGGTTTTGTTTCTGGGAACTCACACGAGAACTTCCCAATAGATCACCCATCATGGGAGTGCTCTCGCGCGCTACTCGTTTAACTTCGGAGTTCCCATGGAATCCGAAGCCAGTGAGCTCCTGAAATGCCTCATGCTAGGTAGAGATGGGAATATATATATAAGACTTACAAGATCCACTCCCCTAGGCGATGTGGGATGTAACACTATTGAAGTTAGACAGCGTACGTACACCTACACCTAAGTGTAGCTGATTAGAATTAGTCAGGTAAATGTTAGAGTTTGTTATTTTGTTAAAAGTTTTGACCTTAATTGACGTTTACTACTGAAATACCCATCATTGTGATTTACTTTTGAGTTAGTTTAAATAAACAATGTGATTCTCTGTATTATCTTATGTTTACCTTTTTTGTAACTTTACCCATCATGATTGTTAATTATACATGGATTAATTACATTATAAAATCATGCTTCAAATATTAACGTTCATTATAAATACAACTCGGTGTCCTCTCATAAATAGTAGTTGTTTCTTTAATCATACAATATACTTTCATGATAGTTAAAATCTCATAGTTACATGATTCTGTTTGGTGTATATATATATATATATATATATATGTACCCACACAATTACAATTATAGTACACTCCACTATAGAAATCAAAATAATTACTTTTCGATTACTTTAATCATTCGGCCAAAGCGCTTGTAAATAATTAGTGTAAAAGTGGGAAAAGAAGTAGAACGCTTCTGCATGTTGAAATATACGTATTAATTGCACGTATTGTATTTACTATAATATACAGAAAGACATTGAAATGGAAAACAATAATACATTGAAGTCATTATCATATATCAGTGATTCAGTAATTAGAGTCTGTGAAGCTGTTATTATCTACTGCTGAAGCACACCAAAACACTGAATTAAGATAAAAACCAACTAGTCTTTCTCCTAGTATACATCTGTAGGAAATCTCAGAAACCAACACTGTACCTGGACAAACTAAAAGCATTGTCATATTAAACAACCAACAATATGAATTATCCTTTTGCAGTTCTATATATACATTGACTGTCAACCAAATCTTCATGTTTCTTGTGAAGAAAATTAAAGAAAATACTAAAACAAAAGGAAAAAAAAACAAAAAAACAAAACAAAACAAAAAAAAAAAAACAAAAAAAAAAAAAAAAAAAAAAAAACAGGCGATCACCTTGTCAAAAATTAAACTTGTGTAGCTATAGATATGTTGATCAGGGTGATCTCCAACTTCTTAGGCCGATACCATTGTGCTTCCTTGAGGGGCCAGAAGCCGGTATAGGTATCCTTCTCGGAAAGAAGCCCAAAAAGTGGCCTGAATTCTGCATGTACTTCGGTTTGAACCTGAAGACTTGGGCGGCGGTTGTGGGTGAGGCATGGCAGTTTCCGGGAGGAATGAAGATGAACGTCACAAAAAGCCATACCGATACGAGTACAACTAGAGGCCGTCTACTTGAAGCCATGCTAAGTTAGCTTGTTCCAAATTAAGTAAACTAGATTGCTAGAATGGAGAGAGATCAGATGGTGAAAGATGGTTTGGTGAAGTTTGGTTTTGAGGGCACTGGTGACCAAAAGGTGGTGCGAGCAGGAAACATGGGCAATTCAATGCGCAATTGTGTGTGTAGGGGATTGTTAATTTGAAATATGTGGTGTGGAGAGAGAGAGAGAGAGAGAGAGAGATCAGATGCTTCTGCAAGTAAAAGTAATTTTCGAAGGCAATAGAAAGTTGAAAAGCTTTGAGAAAGAAAAGAATGCCAGGCTTTTAATTTCAAAAAAATGGTCTTATTCAAGGGTTGGAGCCTGGATGTTCTTATTAAAAAGCTAAGAAAAAAGAAGTGGACCATGAAAAAGGTTATATATTAGCTTGCTCTCTTAATTTTTGTCAAATCAAACGCGAAGAAAAGATGGGAACACTTGACCGACTAAAGGAAAGGAAAGGATCGATGTGCTATAGTTTCTGAGGTAAGGCCGGAATTCACCACTAATTATATTGGCATTGTTTCTATTTAATTACACATGCAATTAATAGATGTGAAATTTTAATAAAAAACGCGTGGATGCATCTAATAATAAAATAATTTAATATAAATTATGATTTAATTTATGAGATGATTGATGTGACATTTTTTATTTTATTTAGTAACAAACTTACGAGGGTTAAAAGAAAAGAACGAAAGTAAAGAAAAAAGGGACGTTAGGGATTAAGTCATGGCATCCATTAGAAAATGGTTAAATAGGTGGGAGTCTGTTTTGGTCCTACCTCATCAGCAGCTAGTACTATGTGTTGTTTTAGTCTTTAGAGTTTAGAGAGACCCCCCATCGATTTGTATCCTCTCCTGAGCTAATGGAGAGGATCATCCTGATCAATTATCATGGGTTGTTAGATACTCTAAAAAGAGACCCCCCATGGATTTGGATCCTCTCCTGAACTAATAGAGAGGATACTCCTGACCAATCATCGTAGGTCGTTGGATTTTTATCCAACAGCTACAATCATTATAACTTTAAAGAGACATCATGTTTGTAGCTATTGAATAAAAATCCAAACGTCCACGATGATTGGTCATGAGGATCCTCTCCATTAGCTCAAGAAATGATCCAAATCCAACCCCCCATAACAGGAAATCTTGTCCCTTTGCCTCAGCACCTTTCTAGGCTTTATTTTGGTGCTATCTGTCTTTCCCTCCCTCAATATATCTTTCTTAATTTCTTGAATTTTGTACACGTATGTGTGTGTGTGTGTATGCATGCGATGCGACTGTGATCGATCGAGTACAGCTTTGAGTCTTGGCCCATTCCCCTAATTAAGGGGACTGCAATAATTCTTCTCTACTACTATACGTCACTGTGCATTCCGCACCAACAATAGATAAAAAAATCTTAACTTTATATATCTATATAGCTTTATAGGGTCGTGCATGGTCGTGTCTTTCTGGCACGGCATAGTGCCAGCAAAGCTTCAAAACCACCACACCTAACGATCAAGACCAACTGTTAGGTTACGTTTGGCATGCATGCCAAGTAATTATGAGTTAATTACATTGTTTTTTGTGAATGTGGATGTGCCAACTTGCAACCGAACTCAGTCAGGCGAGTAGAATAGATGCGGTGGTGGTATCGGATGCGTTACTGACTTCTGCACTTGAGCAACTATGGCTGACGAAGGAACACCTCTCGACCTAGGGTTCTACAACCTGAAGACAAGGTTACCTAATTCACTATGAAGTTTAGGATCTCCTCCACTAGGTTCAACTGGCTCAACTATATTTGTAAAAATATAGGTGCGCCAAATCAGGATTAGGTTTTAGGGGCACATGTATTCAAATGAGATGAGCGTTTTTACAGTGAACATGTTTCGGCCGCCGACTAAAAGTAACCAATTATAGAACACTTCACTGGGAAACTAATGAAGTGACCTCTAAAGAATTAAGAATTCTTTACTGGCTAAGACTTGGATGGATAATCAACCAACATAAGCAATGTTGTTAATTCAAACTAAAGATGCTCATGAATTGCTTGATTCTACAACTCCAGTGGTGTTAATACAAACTGAGGAAGTCACAGGTTGCCAACATTGTACTGTTAATCAAAACTGAAGGTGTGTTGACAAGAGGGTTAGAATAATTAGCATTTTCTCAAGGTGTGAGAAGGGTTTTTGTGTAGAGCGTATCAATTGTTTGTTAAGTTGAAGGGGCTTTTCACGTGGCAAAACCTCTTCTATTTATAGGGATAGCATTCGTGATAAACAAGTCTGCCGAGGTAAAGTCCTGATGGGACTGTGTTTGCTCGGTATTTACTTGAATATTCCCTTTATCTCTTTAATTCCTTTCTTAGCCAAGACTTCATCTTCATCCATTCATGTCTTCTTTGATTCCATCTAGGATTCTGAACTTCACCCTATTATGTGATTAATTTAGTGTTATCTAATCAAGAATGAATCTAATCCTTGGGATAGTTCGCATTTAATCAAGGCTTTATTCTGATTCTTAGCAATTTCAATTTACATAGGACTCAACCAAGCCACATCTGATCTTAGTCCTCACACAGTCCTATTTTCATAAGGACTACCATTTCTTGGGCTAAAAATTCATTGGCCTGAGGGATCTTTACTGGGCTAAGGATTGTGGGGTTAGCCCATTCTCGACCCAAGCTATTATTTCAAGCCCAAACAGAATCTATGATCATGTTCGTGTACCATACAAGTTATGTAAGATATACTTATATTGTCAGGTTTTGAGTTTGTATTAATCATATTGGCTTAATATGAGATTCAAATCCATTGTCCCAACACTAAATATCTATCAATAATACATGTGTGTGTGTGTGTGTTAATGAAAACTATAGCATAAACGTGCGCAATGACGATGGACGATACATGCACAAACGATGGAGCATGGGGTCGGACCAAAGAAAAAATGAAGAGAAAACGATGTAAATGGGGCAAGCCAGCAAAGCAACTACATATTCTCAATGCAATGCACTTCGTACGTGCATGTATCGTAATTAATTCATGTATCAAAAGTTGAGAGAGGATAACCGTGAGTTTTCTCGGCTTCCAGAAGGGTTAGATAACTGTAACTTGCCACCAGTTGTCCCCTTTTAAAAATAAAAAAATTAAATTAAATTAAATTAAAAAAATAAAAATAAAAAATTGAGAGAGGATTTTGTTTATGATCCATTAACTTGCTAGTTGCTACTCATTTGATCGTATATATTCCATGATCCTTCTTCACCTTGATATCAATTCCTATGCAAGAAGCAATATCAAGAAGTAACAAAAGCGATTACTTTTATGAAGGCTTGTCCATAATTAAACTCCTTCTCCTAGAAGGTATATGAACAACATTTTCTAATTTCTGGCACGCAATCATCAAATCCGAACTAGTTGAACATAAACTCGAAATTGAGCAAAAGCTTCATGCAATCCGAAGGACACAAAGAGAAGAAAGAAAGAGGAAGGGTTGGCAAAAGGAAGAGAAGATTGCGTTGATACAGAATGAAACAATGAGAGACCTTGATATCTTGACTGTTCCAACATCACCATCAAGCATTGTCCTCCTCAATGTTGGCTGAAATTATGAGTTGAAGAATATTCACTTTAATATTATTCGATCTTTGTATGGTTTGAGGAGTAAAGATTCCTTAGCACATATTAGATATATTTTCAGCACGGTGTCTAACATGACTCCTTGTGCCAATGTCACTTTGGACGTTATATGTAGAAATTAATAGATCTTCAGTACTCAAACCATAAAAAATGGCACCATATTAAAGTGAATATTCTTCCATTCATAATTTCGGGCAGCATCGTGGAGGACAATACTTGACGTTGACGTTGTAGTCATGATATCAAGGTCTCGCATTGCTTCATTATATATCAACACAATCGTCTTTTCCTCTTGCCGATCCTTCTTCTCTCATTCTTCTCTTCGTTTCCTTCGGATTGCACAAAGCTTGTGCTCAATTTCAGGTTCAAATTCAACTACTTCGCAATCCAATGATGGCGTACCAGTTATTCATCTTCAAGGAACAATGAAAAAAAAAATGAGATAAAAATCACGAAAACAAAATAAATTAAACAAGATATGAGGTGGCAAGCCAAAAACTTGTTGAGATAGTTGCAAACACACAATATCGTTCAAGTAATACAATAGTAGTAAAGCATTGTTCCGACAAGAATCGAGTTAACCTATTTACTAACGAAATTTAAAAGCAAACAAAAAAATATTGAATTGAAGAGTGAATTGAAGACAAGTAAATAAACCAATTGAAGACAAATAAATAAACCGATTAAGAAGCACGAAATTAATAAAACGCTAGGCCAGCGATCTCACCTAGCATGTTGATAGTAATTTTCCCTAATCTCACAAATACTTTCCTGTGTTATATTAGTTGCGTTCCTTACTAACAACCTACTCTAATCAAACAATTAATGGTCAATGTATTGGATACATTAATAATAATAACAACAAGCACTCAACATGCAAAGGTGTTTGTTTGTTTTTTTTTTTTTTTTTTTTTGAACAAAAAATATTATCTAGACTAAGGGGTGGGGGAGTGAGCTAAACCTCATAATGGGCTAGTAATAATGTGGTTCAAATTCTCCTTTGGCGAGAATCAAACCTAAGACCTCTAACTTAGAAGTAAAGAGGAATACCACTAGACTATAATATTAAATGGCAACATGTTAGGATGCCAGATGGCATCATCTGTGATTGACAATTATACGGTAGATATTATAGGTTAAGGAGATTGTTAGGAGTTGGACATCGGTATTAATAGACGCTTGTAAAGAAAGAAAGGCGGCTAATGAAAAGTATATTGTTTTGGTATTTCTCTCGGTACAATTGTAGAAAGGCGGTTAATGAAAAATATTGTGCACCACATAACTCATCCAATAGTTCATCAATAAGTGGAATAGGAAACTTATCTTTAATGGTGATGCAGTTAAGACCTCTGTAGTCCATGCACATGCACCAAGTTTCCTCTTTTTTCCTCACTAAGATCACTCGAGAAGAATACGGGCTGTTGCTCACTCTTATAAAACCTGCTTCCAATAATTCAGCAACACATTTCTCAATCTCAACTTTTTGAACCGGTCCATATCTATAGGGTCGACTATTTGGAGGTTTGCTACCCTAAATAAGTGGAATTATGTGGTCCTGAATTCTGTGAGGTGGCAAGGACTTGGGAGTTTGAAAGACCATCTCGTATTTTTTCAGCAAATTATGTAGTTGTTGTTGAAACTGTGTGAGATTTTGAGTATGCTTGTCTATCTATGCTGCATCTATTTGGAATAACCCCACTTCCTCGAATTCAATATGGAACAAAACTGCCCCCACTGTTGATTCCTGATGCAGTAGTTTCTGCATCTGCAATGCAGAAATATCCTGGAGATGTTCCTGAGATACCGTTGGTCTAGTGATACAAAATGTTTGAGAATGCCTTGTGAATTGCATATACAACTTATCGAAATCCCACAATATAGGACCTAAGGTTCTAAGCCATTGCACTCCAAGTACAACATCACATCCTCCCAAAGTTATAGCATAAAGAGGGAAGCTTATTCCACATCACATTCTCCAACGTCGCATAAGATCACTATGATCCCTAAGATCACTATAAACATTCTGCATAAGATCACTAAGATCCCTCTTATTTCTTCAACATCGACGAGTCCAAGAAAGTGAAATTGGCGCATGTGGATCACATTCTCCAACGTCACATTCTCCAGTGATCTTAGTGAGGAAAAAAAAGGGAACTTGGCGTATGTGCATGGACTACAGAGGTCTTAACTGCATCACCATTAAAGATAAGTTTCCTATTCCACTTATTGATGAATTGTTAGATGAGTTATGTGGTGCACAATATTTTTCAAAGTTGGACTTGAGGGCAGGATATCATTAGATTAGAATGCATCTTGATGATGTTGAAAAGACAGCATTCAGGACCTTTGATGGTCATTACAAGTTCTTAGTCATGCCATTCGGCTTAACTAATGCTCCTGCCACTTTTTAATGCCTTATGAATGACATCTTTCGACCATATTTGAGGAAATTTATTCTTGTCTTCTTCGACGATATACTGGTCCACAGCCCATCTTGGCAATTGCATTTGGATCATTTACAAGTAGTTTTCGAGACATTAAAGGAGCATAATCTGTTTGTGAAACAATCCAAGTGTGCATTTGGTCAGTCACAAGTCGAAAATCTCGGGCATATTGTTTCCAAGGATGGTGTATCTGCTAATCCTACTAAACTAGACTCTATAGCCAAATGGCCTATTCCTAAGTCTGTGAAAGCTTTGAGAGGGTTCTTGGGATTAACAGGGTACTATAGGAAATTTATTCCTCATTTTGGCAAGATCATAAGTCCATTGACTGCTTTAACACGCAAGGACAGTTTTCATTAGTCTGATGCAACCACTACAGCTTTTAATACTCTTAAGGAAGCAATGCTATCTCCTCAAGTTTTAGCATTACCCGATTTTTCTAAGCCTTTTGTGATCGAAACTAATGCTTTAGGTCATGGTATTGGTGTTGTGCTCCAACAGGAAGGAAAACCAATTGCTTTCACTAATAAAGCGCTTTGTCCAAGAAATCAGGTGTTATCTACATATGAGAGGGAAATGTTGGCAATTTTGCATGCCATTCACAAGTGGCAGTCTTATTTAGTGGGAAACCACTTCATCATTCAAATTGATCACCACAGTTTGAAATATTTCCTTTAAGGTCAAGCCAATACTCCGTTTCAACAGAAGTGGGTTACCAAACTACTTGGGTTTGATTATGAAATTCAATTCAAACAAGGTGGTAATAATCAAGTTGATGCCTTGTCAAGATTTCCTTTGAATGTTTCCAATTCTGATGATCAATTACTCACTGCAATGGAAATGTTGGCTATTTCTTATCCCTATTCTCAGTGGTTAGATGAACTGAGAAGAGATATAGAGAAGGATCCTTGGATACTATCAAAAATTCAAAACCTGATGTCTACAGATGACAGTGCTATCACAGTGGCTACCTTGAAGTTTCAAGTGGATAATGGTCTTCTTAAATACAAGAACCGAATTGTTCTTAGTCCTACTAGTCACTGGAGGAGCAAGGTGTTCACTGAGAACCATTCTACACCCATTGCTGGTCATGAGGGTTTTTTGAAGACATAGAAGAGGATTTCCATATGCTTTTATTAGGAAGGAATGAAGAAGTTTGTGAAGGACATCATAGCTTGCTGTTCAATATGCCAACAAAACAAATATGAGACTTTGTCTCCTCCTGGATTGCTGCATCCTGTACCTATACCCACCAAGATTTGGACTGACATATCCAGGGATTTCATTGTGAGCCTCCCTCCATGTAGAGGTAAATCTGTAATTTGGGTTGTTGTGGATCGATTGTCCAAATATGCTCATTTCATTGTTGTTGGTCATCCTTATTTTGCATCCACGATTGCTCATCTCTTTGTTGACAACATTTTCAAACTCCATGGCATGCCTAATTCCATAGTTAGTGATCGAGATTCGGTTTTCTTAAGCAAATTTTGGAATGAGTTCTTTCATCTTCAAGGGTCTTCCTTGTGTTTCAGTTCTGGTTACCATCCTCAAACAGATGGTCAAACTAAGGTTGTGAATCGATGTCTTGAAACATATTTAAGATGCTTTTGTAGCCTGCTGATAGGAGCATATTTATGCGACTTAGTTTGCTTGTGTTTCGTACATTTATGTTATTAGTTCTTAGTTATTTTAGTTCTTTAAGCTTCTTTTGTGTGTTTTCAGGTTCATAAGACGTATTTGGCGAAAGGATGCATTTTGGAGCCTTTTGGAGCACTTTTTGGCACAAATTGGATAGCTTATGCTTGGAGCAAAAGGAATGGACGAAATTGAAGAGTTGATGTCGCAAGGATTCCTACTACGACAAGGATTCCAATTACGAGAAGGTTTCCATATTGAAGGAGGCTTCCCACTCACATAAGGATTCCTAGTTGGACGAGGATTCCTAATCACACAAGGATTCCTACTTGAAGTAGGAAAGTTAAGCCAAGGTTTCCAATTTTGGTTGACCTTTCCTAAATCAAGAACGCTTTAAGTTTTAGCACTTAAGATGGCTCCAGAGCACCCTTGGACAACAAACAAAGCTTCTTTGCAAATTTTCCCTTCCTTGCCGTGCAAAGAAGGTGGTTTCCCTTTCTTTGTGCAAACTTCCCTATTTTTCATATGTGTTAGGACCTTTCCCTTATTCTAACACCTCTTGTTTGGTGCCTTACCTTTCCCTAAACTTTATGCCGCACCTCCCCTTGTGTTTCCAGATTTCAAATTCTTATTTCCTAGTTTAATTCACTTTCCTAGTTCTAAAACTTTCCCTAAAGTCCTAATTTCTGATTTCTTGCAAGGAATTGACTTTTCCTTCCTTCTTTTGCACCAATTTCGTTTCTTACCTTAAATTCCCTTTCCTTGCTGTGCAAGGGGTTTAATTTCTGATTCCTTGCAAGGCAAGGACATTCCTTATTTGCTTAAATTCGTGCATCCCCTTTTTCTGAGTTTATTTGGACTTTATTCACTTACCTTTTCTATTTAGACTAGGAAATCTGAATCATAACTTAATTAGGTATGTTTTTAACTTCCCAAAACACATTTAATCAGCCCTTGGCCGAACCCTAGAGTATCATTCACCACAGAAATTCGTCCATTCACTCCCACACACATCCATTCATCCCAAAACACAAATCTGCACTCCAGAAACACAACCAGCCGCACCACCTTCTTCCACCCTCTTTGCCGAGTTCTCCACCACCTTCCAACCATCAAACACTCATCCACACCCAACCTGCACCCCTTGCCGTGCCTCTAACCACCCCAAAATCCATTCTACATCATCAAAACAGCCCAGAAACCACTACCATCCAATCTGCCGCAAGCAAATGAAAGGAGACAGATTCACTCAATTGTTTGGCTCTTCATTCTGAGTTGTTGAACAATTTTAGGTGTATTCTCTCTTATATTTCAATGTCTAATTCATGTAATCTTTGTTTTGCTTGGAGAATAATCGGCTAAATTCGTTTTGGCTAAGGGTGTATTCGAAACCATGATTATATATGTGAAATAAGTTGATTACTTCCAGTTATCGTTGCATAAGTCGTGAATACAATTTGCGTAACTGTTTGATTTAGAACTTATTCTTGTATGTTGATTGAAAGTGCACGCTTAATTTGCATGCTTGAATTTGGTACTAGGATATAAGTTTGTTTCACCTAATTGTTATGAATTTATATCCACAAGTAGTGAAGGTCGCTAGTCACGATCGTGTTAAGTAGATTCCTGGCAAGAGTATCATGTTTTTCATAGTTACAAATGCCTTGTCGATGCTTATGATTTCCAAAGAACATAATGATTCTAACTTGTGTCTTTATCATGCTATTCATATAGAGAACTTGTTAGGAATAATTTGTTTGCGATGCATATTCATCCAATTCAATGATTCTAGGGAAATCTGAAGGTTAATTTAAGCGGACCTAATTAACTTGGAGTGTCGAGGTTCATAACTTATTGAATTGATAATTGGAAATTGATTTACATTGCATATATTTCATGTGTGGAGAAGAACCCCTTAGCTATTCCATCATCCATTGATTCATCACAATTCGTTTTACAATCTGTTTCTTTACAATCTGTCCATTTAATTTAATTTCCTCCAAATACAATCCCCCCATATTTTGTTAAGTCTTAGTCATTACAATCTGTCTTATTTTGTGTTTTTAAGTATTTGGAGTCACAAACACCTTCAAATTCGTCCAAATTTGCCTAGTTTACATTCTTGTTTTGTTTGTTTGATTTTCATCCAAAGCCAAATCCCCAATTGTCTTAGAGTGTCTAATTGGTTCAATTTTGTTTTAGATTGTGTTTTTAAGAGTTTTGAGTCAAGTTAGAACCAATTTTCGTCCAAGTTTGTGTTTAGGCTCAAAACTGCCCAGTTTGTGTTTTTAGGCAGTTTTGAGTGTTTTTAGCTTATTTTGAGTCTAGTGAACTTGTTTTGAGTTTTTTTTAAGTGAGTTAAGTGCTTTAAAGGTTAGTTTTATTTATTTGAGTCAGTTTAAAGTGTTTAGCACCCCTAGTTAATCCCCGGTTAGAACGATCTCTACTTACATCATTACTACAATTGTCACAAATAGGGTTTAATTTGTGTGTCACATTCGTAATGCATCACCTGCAACCAAAGAAATGGGTTTCCTGGCTTCCTTGGGTAGAGTGGTCATTCAATACAAGTTTTCATTCTGCAACCAAGATGACTCCATTTGAGATTGTGTATGGCCAAGCTCTACCAACAGTGCATGCTTATGAAACTGGCACCACTAAGGTAGATTCTGTGGACCAAGCCTTGAAAGAAAAGGATCGAATCTTGTCCTTACTCAAAAGCAATCTCGAAGCTACTCAATGTCGAATGAAGGCTCAAGCTAATAAAAAGATGTTTGAAAGGGTATTTGAAGTAGGAGATTCAGTTTATCTGAGATTGGTTCCATACCAGCAATTGTCCCTGGCTTCCCACCCTTTTCATAAACTTCATCCACGATATTATGGTCCATTTCAAATTTTGTCCAAAGTTGGTCCCGTGGCTTATAAACTCAAGTTACCAGATCATTCTAAACTTCACCTTGTGTTCCATGTCTCTTGTCTCAAGAAAAATTTGGGTTCGAATATCCAACCTATTGTTCCATTGCCTGTTATCACAGATTCAGGTATTCTTCAGGATGTGCCACTAGCAATATTAGACCGAAGATTGGTGAAAATACATAATTCTGCAGTGATTGAAGTTCTGGTGCATTGGGACAACCACTCCAAGGAGGATGTGATAGGAGCATATTTATGCGCCTTAGTTTGCTTGTTTTCTTGCATTTATGTTGCTAGTACTTAGTAATTTTAGTACTTTAAGCTATTTTCGTGTGTTTGTAGGTCCAAAGGGCTAAAGGAGCAAAAAGATGCATTTTGGAGACTTTTGGAGCACTTTTGGGCTAAGGATGGATAGCTTATGCTTGGAGCCAAAGTGTTGGACGAAATTGAAGACCTAATTGAAGACCAAAGTATTGGAACCTTGTTCCCTTTAGTTCTAGGACATTTAAACTTTTCCTATATCCTTAGCCATGCATCCCATTCTTTAATTCAGCCACTTAATCATTCAACCACATTCACATTCATCACCACTTCATCACATGCAGCCATGCACATTTAATCATTCATTTACATCAATGTCGTGAGTTCCCATCAGATTTCCAGCATATTCACATGCATTCCATCCTTTAAAACATTGCACATGCACTCATAATCATTCACACCTTGCATCCACATGCACTCCCTTTAATTTATTCAACCTAGCTGTCAAAGCACATGCACATTCACCCTAATCATTCACATACACAATCTGCCATCATTCACACATTCAATCTCACCCTAGCTGTTTTGCACATGCATTACCACATGCATTTCCACCCACATGCACCCATAATCATTCAACCATTCAGCCATTGCAGAAAATTCCACCTTTGTGCCGTGACTTTCCCTTCATTCCAGCCATTCCCACATGCATTTCCAACCCACATGCATTCCCCCTTTAATCCACATGCACTCCCTTCAAATAAATCAGCCACATGCAACCATTAAACATTCAATCATTTCACTCCACTTAATGCCGTGCATAACCCACCTCCACTCTAGATTTCCAGCATCCCATAATCATTCACACCCCTTTAATCCACATGCAGCCACATATTCAATCACACCATCACACATTCATTCTCCAACCATGCCGTGCATTCCCTTTCATTTCTGTCAAAGCACATGCACTCCCACCCTTTAATCACATGCATAAATCAGCCACATGCATCTCCCATCACCATTCCAGCTTTCCACCAAGTTCCTAGCTGTCATGTTCCCTCTTCTTCACCTATAAATAAGCATCCATTGCAGCCACATTCTCATTCACTCTTCCATATTCAGAAATTCACCAAAAACACCAATCCTTGGCCGTGAGTTTCCCTACCAATCCAAACACCATCACTTCCTTCACCATTCCACAAAACCTATCATTCTACATCATCCATAATCCCCAAAATTCACCTTAGACCTTGTGCTACAACAAAGAGGAAGATAAGAGGGCCTAAACGTTCATACAATTCAAGTTTGAGTTGTTGGAATGTTTAGGTGTTTCTTTGATTTCAATGTTTAATTTCAATACTCTTTGTTTTGTACGAATTAGGAATGGAAGAGAAGAGGGCCGAAACGTTCATACAATTCAAGTTTGAGTTGTTGGAATGTTTAGGTGTTTCTTTGATTCTCTTTGTTTTGTACGTATGAGGAACTAAACCCCCCTTGGCTAGGGGGGGATTCGAAATATATGTTTATGCTTGCATTTTGATTTGATTACTTCTAATTGCGTTTCATAAGTTGTGGATTCAATTTGTTTAACTGTTTGATTGATAACTTATTTATGTATGTTTATTGAGAGTGCACGCTTAATTTTCATGCATGAATATGACGCTAGAATATAAGTGAGTTTCACCTAATAGTTACGAACTTATATTCACAAGTAGTGGAGGTTGCTTATAAACAATCGCGTTAAACGAATTCTTGGCATAAGTTTCATGCGTATTCCATAGTAACGAATGCCTCGTCGATGTTTATGATTTCCGTTGAACTTAATGATCTTTGTTGAATGTCTCTATCATGCGTATTCCATAGTTAGGGACTTTGATTAGGAATAATTTGGTTGTAATGCGTATTCCATTCAATCCAATGAATCTAGGGAAATCTGAAAGTTAATTTAAGCGGACCTAATTAACTTGGAGCATTGAGAATTCATGGTTTATTGAAATGCAATTGGAAATCGTTTTATTATGCAAGTGTAACATGTATGGAGATGAACCCCTTAGCTATTCTATCATCCATTCATTCCATTTCATCAATTTCATATTTACATTCTATTTTAATTGCAATCTGTCCATTTAATTTAATTTCGTCAAAACCTTAATCCCCCTTTACTTTAGTGTCCAACTTAGTTAGAAAATGTCTTAGTTTGTATTTCTAAGTGTTTTGAATCAATTTATTTCCCAAAATTCGTCCAAAGTACTCAAGGTGCTCAAAACTGCCCAGAAAGTGTTTTTAAGGCAGTTTTGAGTGTTTTGGGTGTTGTTTGAGTCTTTCGGTTTGTTTTAGCGTTTTAAGTGTTTAGTTTCGTATTCTTTGAGTCTAGTTTAGTGTTTTATATTGTGTTTTTACGTTTTTTAGTCAAATCCAAGTGATTAACAATCCCTCCTAATCCCCGGTCCAGAACGATCCCTACTTACATACTTACTACAATTTGACAAAAAGAGGGTTTAATTTGTGTGCGTATAATTCTCGCATCAAATTTTGGCGCCGTTGCCGGGGATTAGCAACTTTGCTAATCCCTTGGATTGTTTTATTTTCGTTTGTTTTTATTTTATTCCAGATTCTTAATCTTGTTTTGTTTCTTGTTCTAGGTACTAGTTTATGACTCGGAGTTCTCATCCGATTCGTGAACATTTCCTGGAGTGATTGGGTTCTTCGTCCGGCTGCAAGACGTAAAAGAAAGCACTACTTGGGAGGCAACCCAATGCACTGAATAAAACAAAGCATGTTGAAAAAAAAAAAAAAATTAATAATATCAACAACAACGAGAAAGAAGGAGCCTTCACAAAGGTTGTTTACGTGAAGACCCACTACGTGGCAAAACTCTCGGAACGGAAGGCATCGGGGCGAAAGGCATCGGAGCGGAAGGCATCGGAGAGGAAGGCATCGTGGCGGAAGGCATCGAAGATAGAGCATTCGAGGCCTCAATACTTGGCGAAACGCTGGACGACCCAGGAAAAAGGTGCCTCTGGAGGAAAGCCGAAAACCTTTGACGGTCACTTTGAATCCGACCTTCAGACTCTTGCAGCTCATCAAGCTTCCTCTTCATGCCCGTCGAATAGTTGATTGCAAGCACGTGCAAACTTCTATTCTCATACTTCAGCTGCTTGATCTCTTGCTTGAGACTTTCCACCTCTGCCATCAACGATTCAACCTAACGGGAGCGAGCAAGTAGGCGTTTGCCCATGTTGGACACAGAGCCTGCACACTGAACGCTGAGAGCGAGGGACTCTTGAACGGCCAACTCATCGGACCGTCCTGAAAGCAGCCTACTATCCTTAGGAGTGAGGAGGTTTCTAGCTACTATCGTAGCTGTTGTTGCATCCGTCATCATGGAGTCTTCACCTGTAAGAGGACCGTTAGAAGATAAAAAAGAAGGGCGCCATACATTACCTTGACGGGGCGCAACCGGATCGCTGCTGAGACTCAAATCTAAGCAAAGGTTCGATGAGTTAGTCATTTTTCAAAGGTGTTCAGAGAGAAGGGGTGGATGAAGTTAATTCTCAAAGGGCCGGAGTCGATTTTCAAGAATGGGAAATCTTCAGAGTGTGTATGTTGGAGGTGATCGATATCTCTATAAAAAGCCAAGGCGCCGCGACCACCGATTCAAAAATCTGGATTTTCCTGCGTGAAGTTCGGCGACGCGTTCGCGGCTTTTCAGAAAACGCGTTCAACTTTGTCAAAAGATATCTGACAAAGTCGAAAACACGTGGAGGCCATCATCGCAACTACACATCTTTAGCCGATAAGCGCAAAGTTCGGCGACGCTTTCTCTGCTTTTCAGAAAACGTGTGCAACTTTGTCAAAAGTGGCGCTCGTTCAGAAATCGAAGAGGCGTCGTTCAGAAATCGAAGAGGCGTCTTTCAGATATCGAAGAGACGTTTGTCGACAAGGGTAAAAGAACAGTACCACCACTTGCAATTGAGAAATCCCTATATATGTCGACCTTCATCTCTTATGGCAAGGCAGACCTGAAGAAAATGCCCAACTCTTTCTCACCTCTGAGGGCGCACTCCCAGCAAAGCCTTTCGAAATACTCATTTTTTTCTTCTTCCCCAAAGATGATACCAGATGCCTGGAGTACAGATGACCCAGGAGGAAACGATAGATTGAAGCATGTGCTGATTCATTCACCGCTTCTTCAAAAGCAAAGGTATCTCATATCATCAAGGTCAAAAGCAAAAGTATCTCATATCATGCTCTTTCCCTGTCCTTTTCTTTGTCCTTGTTCTTACTCGCATGGCAAAGTGAAAGAAGCAATCAGCCGACACTTGGAGTCAGTCTTCCGATCTGGTTCCGACTGCCTGGAATCTATTCGTGGTTGCCTGGAATCTATTCCTGGTTGCTTACCTAGCGTTGCTCTCAAGTAGTCATCTTCAACGGTTGATACACTTCCAGAGAAGGGACCACTTCTGCAAAGATTGAACAAAGAAACAGATAAAAGGGGTAAGCTCAGACCTTCGAGGGAGACCAAAAGAATCCTGCTGCCCAGTTCAAGAGTAGCACAAAGGAAAATCAACGATGGGAGGAAACCAGTTCAAGATTAAGCCTGTGGAATCACCAAGATCAACCCATGCATTCAACAAAAGAAGACCGAGAAAGCACTCCAATTCCAGATTTGCGTTCCTAAACTCTTCTCTTTGTTGTTGATTTTGTTTCTGCCATGTTAGGTTGTTAGATGTTGTTTTGTTTGTTTGTTTGTTATTTGTGCGAGTCTATGCTTGAAACATTGAGGACAATGTTTGATTTAAGTGTGGGGGGGGTAACTAATGTTGTTAATGCAAATTCGTGGGATTTTATCACCCATAACTTCAAATGTTGTTCTTTGCTGTTTTAAGGTGTTTTTAAGTTGTTTTAGAGTGTTTTAGTATGTTTTGTTTTTATAACTCCGAAAATCACATAAAAATTTGAAAAACATGTTTTGAAAAGCCTAAAAAAAGTGTTTTGAGTCGTTTTTGTGTGTTTGTGTCTTAGGGTACCTTCCAACACAATGATAAGGATTTGGTTTGTAATTGCATGACTGTTAAAAAGAGTTATAAACATAGAGAAAAGTTTGATTTACTCTTGGTATATGCTTGGTTATGGTTATAATGTATGACTTCACATGCAATCATAAAAGAAAAATTCGTTTTTTTTAACATGCTTGAAGGAAGGAACTCAAACAAACGCTACAACCCTGTGAGACTCGAGCCATTACCTTCTTTGGAGAGTTATATTCTGTGATTCTTTGTTTTCTAAAGTTGTTGCATGATCTCATTATTCCTTGCTTGGTTGCTACTTAGAATGCAATTGTATCATGATAGAACTAAATACTAGAACTTATATCCGTTTCATTCAAAGCATGACATTGAATTGCATAATATATATCAAGATGAAGTTGTGTAGTTGCCACCATAGCCAAATAGCCTTACTTCCCATATTTCGTATATATTAGTTTTAACCCCGTTGAGCCTCGTTTAGCCTATTTTCTTTGCTAACCACATCACCCCTTACCTAGCCTAGAGTAGGACTTTCCTATACCCTTGTTCTTGAAGTATAGTGAGCATGACTTAAATGAATTCCTTTTGAGTTACATTATGCAAGAAAATGAGTGTGGGGGAGTAAAAGTTTGTTCTTACGTTTATATGTATGTTTTGAGATTCAAAAGAAAAAGAAGAAGAAAAGAAAGAAAATGAGTGAAAATAAGTAAGAATGAACTCACGAGCGTTGATGGTTGAAGAAAGGGTCCAAAAAGTTGAATATGGCCCTAAGTTTTGTGTGATTCCCCCTTGAGTGATCAAAGTTGACTTCTGCGTTCTAAAGGGAATTCTAAGTGCCTAATTCAATACTTTGCTCACTATTGCTTTAAGAACCTTTGTTTTCCATATTCCTTCTTTGTTATCCAAACACCCTTAGCCCCGTTACAACCCTCAACTTCTATCTTGAGTGTTATGTGTTTCAATTTGTGGAGTTTGAACTTGGTATGAGCTTATGGTGTCACTGGTTCTCGCATCTAAGTAGAAGCATTCCATTCATGAGATCATATCTAAACATGCTAATTAACTCCAGAAAATGCTTTCTTTATTATAACATATGTGAGATACTAGTCTTTCATGTTTACATCAATCTCTCACATATAACTAGTGTAGGGCGTGTAGTCAGAAAATCTGTGTGAAAATAGAGTGCATTCTAGTAAGGAATTGAGGAAATTCTCTAAGGCATGTTACTACATTCGAAATGTGTTTTAAATGCTTAATTGTGAACTAGTATGTGGTGACTATGATTAAGAATGTACTTAAGTGTAAAGATGGCTAAAATCTGTGGGAATAATGATTTTTAACTTGTCATGTGCATTGAAAATCCCTGAGACGATTGTTGGAAGGTTTAGGTTGTGTTTTACTTGTTCAGTGTCGTTTTGTTTTTGGTTTCTTTTGTTTTGTTTTGCTCGAGGACTAGCAAAAGCTAAGTGTGGGGGAATTTGATAGGAGCATATTTATGCGCCTTAGTTTGCTTGTTTTCTTGCATTTATGTTGCTAGTACTTAGTAATTTTAGTACTTTAAGCTATTTTCGTGTGTTTGTAGGTCCAAAGGGCTAAAGGAGCAAAAAGATGCATTTTGGAGACTTTTGGAGCACTTTTGGGCTAAGGATGGATAGCTTATGCTTGGAGCCAAAGTGTTGGACGAAATTGAAGACCTAATTGAAGACCAAAGTATTGGAACCTTGTTCCCTTTAGTTCTAGGACATTTAAACCTTTCCTATATCCTTAGCCATGCATCCCATTCTTTAATTCAGCCACTTAATCATTCAACCACATTCACATTCATCACCACTTCATCACATGCAGCCATGCACATTTAATCATTCATTTCCATCAATGTCGTGAGTTCCCATCAGATTTCCAGCATATTCACATGCATTCCATCCTTTAAAACATTGCACATGCACTCATAATCATTCACACCTTGCATCCACATGCACTCCCTTTAATTTATTCAACCTAGCTGTCAAAGCACATGCACATTCACCCTAATCATTCACATACACAATCTGCCATCATTCACACATTCAATCTCACCCTAGCTGTTTTGCACATGCATTCCCACATGCATTTCCACCCACATGCACCCATAATCATTCAACCATTCAGCCATTGCAGAAAATTCCACCTTTGTGCCGTGACTTTCCCTTCATTCCAGCCATTCCCACATGCATTTCCAACCCACATGCATTCCCCCTTTAATCCACATGCACTCCCTTCAAATAAATCAACCACATGCAACCATTAAACATTCAATCATTTCACTCCACTTAATGCTGTGCATAACCCACCTCCACTCCAGATTTCCAGCATCCCATAATCATTCACACCCCTTTAATCCACATGCAGCCACATATTCAATCACACCATCACACATTCATTCTCCAACCATGCCGTGCATTCCCTTTCATTTCTGTCAAAGCACATGCACTCCCACCCTTTAATCACATGCATAAATCAGCCACATGCATCTCCCATCACCATTCCAGCTTTCCACCAAGTTCCTAGCTGTCATGTTCCCTCTTCTTCACCTATAAATAAGCATCCATTGCAGCCACATTCTCATTCACTCTTCCATATTCAGAAATTCACCAAAAACACCAATCCTTGGCCGTGAGTTTCCCTACCAATCCAAACACCATCACTTCCTTCACCATTCCACAAAACCTATCATTCTACATCATCCATAATCCCCAAAATTCACCTTAGACCTTGTGCTACAACAAAGAGGAAGATAAGAGGGCCTAAACGTTCATACAATTCAAGTTTGAGTTGTTGGAATGTTTAGGTGTTTCTTTGATTTCAATGTTTAATTTCAATACTCTTTGTTTTGTACGAATGAGGAATGGAAGAGAAGAGGGCCGAAACGTTCATACAATTCAAGTTTGAGTTGTTGGAATGTTTAGGTGTTTCTTTGATTCTCTTTGTTTTGTACGTATGAGGAACTAAACCCCCCTTGGCTAGGGGGGGATTCGAAATATATGTTTATGCTTGCATTTTGATTTGATTACTTCTAATTGCGTTTCATAAGTTGTGGATTCAATTTGTTTAACTGTTTGATTGATAACTTATTTATGTATGTTTATTGAGAGTGCACGCTTAATTTTCATGCATGAATATGACGCTAGAATATAAGTGAGTTTCACCTAATAGTTACGAACTTATATTCACAAGTAGTGGAGGTTGCTTATAAACAATCACGTTAAACGAATTCTTGGCATAAGTTTCATGCGTATTCCATAGTAACGAATGCCTCGTCGATGTTTATGATTTCCGTTGAACTTAATGATCTTTGTTGAATGTCTCTATCATGCGTATTCCATAGTTAGGGACTTTGATTAGGAATAATTTGGTTGTAATGCGTATTCCATTCAATCCAATGAATCTAGGGAAATCTGAAAGTTAATTTAAGCGGACCTAATTAACTTGGAGCATTGAGAATTCATGGTTTATTGAAATGCAATTGGAAATCGTTTTATTATGCAAGTGTAACATGTATGGAGATGAACCCCTTAGCTATTCTATCATCCATTCATTCAATTTCATCAATTTCATATTTACATTCTATTTTAATTGCAATCTGTCCATTTAATTTAATTTCGTCAAAACCTTAATCCCCCTTTACTTTAGTGTCCAACTTAGTTAGAAAATGTCTTAGTTTGTATTTCTAAGTGTTTTGAATCAATTTATTTCCCAAAATTCGTCCAAAGTACTCAAGGTGCTCAAAACTGCCCAGAAAGTGTTTTTAAGGCAGTGTTGAGTGTTTTGGGTGTTGTTTGAGTCTTTCAGTTTGTTTTAGCGTTTTAAGTGTTTAGTTTCGTATTCTTTGAGTCTAGTTTAGTGTTTTATATTGTGTTTTTACGTTTTTGAGTCAAATCCAAGGGATTAACAATCTCTCCTAATCCCCGGTCCAGAACGATCCCTACTTACATACTTACTACAATTTGACAAAAAGAGGGTTTAATTTGTGTGCGTATAATTCTCGCATCAGGATGCTACGTGGGAAAACTATCAGGAGCTCAAGCTTAAGTTTTTAGAAAATGCGCAAATGTGATATACTCTGTTGATGTTGTCATGTTCTATCTAATTCCTTGTATTCATGCTATTGTCTGATTAGTTGAGTTTCTGTTGTGTTGTGTTAAAGTGTTTGTGTTTGAGGGGGGGTATTGTTAGGATGCCAGATGGCATCATCTGTGACTGACAATTGTACGGTAGATATAGTAGGTTAAGGAGATTGTTAGGAGTTGGAGGTCGGTATTACTAGAGGCTTGTAAAGAAAGAAAGGCGGTTAATGAAAAGTATATTGTTTTGGTATTTATCTCTGTACAATTGTAGAAGACGTAGAGCAAGTTCTAACATAACATGCAAAGGTGGATTGAATTAATAACTTCAAAAGATTGGGTATTCATAGCTAAGTTACATTGTAGCCCAGCCCTAGCAAAAGAAATTAAGTTCATCATAAACTTGAATAACAAAATGATTGAATTTTAAAGCATAAAAAGAACTGACTGCAATTTCAATCCTAGCTCCACGACAAAGCTTGAATCCTCCAATATCTTCTCCTTGAGCTCTCAGCTTCTCTCTCTACACATGATTTGTGCACTCTGTTTGTGTGTGTAGATGTGCAGGTCTATGTATCTTCCCATGTTATTATTGAAGAGGACTTGCATGGTATAAGGACATTGTCAAATTCAGACCTTTGTCAATAATACAAGGACATGGGCTAGTTTTTTTCCACATATCCTTGTACTACTGAGACAAAACGCCATTGTAACAGTGAACCTAATCCATCACATGTTCTTTACCCTCTTATTAGGCCGTTCTTTCCCCTTAAATTTTCATGTGTTTTTTTTTTTTTTTTTTTTTTTTTTTTTTTACTCCACATGCCAAAAAGAGGTTAATCCAAATTGTTATGGGAAACCTAATCCACCAAATAGATTAGGAAAATTACTCATTGGGCTGACATCACAGACTGGGCTGAATTGCGTCAGCCCAATTAAATTTGAAAAAACCAATGGGTTGACTCAACAAGCCCAAGTCATCTAAATTTGTACCAGTCGGAACACAGCTCATGCGGCCCAACTCAACAATTCTTCGGGTTTGCTCATATTTCCACCGTAAAATCTATGTTTCGTTCTCGAAGATATAATATCCAACTCACAAAACACATTAAAACCAACGACTTAACAAAGAACCATGACTAAATAATAAGCAAAAGAGGTATTAAAAATGCATACAAAATCAACCAAAGAGTTGTGTTAATTTTCCATCGAGATTGTTTGTACACTAGACCTGATCACCAGAAGCTACATGGAAATACATACAACAATAAGGCCTTATCCCACTAAGTAGGGTCGGCTGTACATTGAAATAGATCATAGACTGAAATCATAAGTGCATATTATGCACCTAACATTAGAAACATTAGGAGCTGTGAATTTTTTTTGTTGTTAGTAAAATAGGGGGGTCTTTTCGAAAGACGCAAGAAAAGCAACTAACTAAATTATGTGAATGTTTTATGTTGACGTTATTGTTAAGAATTGTTATAACAGAAGGTAAGATTATGTGAAAACTCTAAATCCAGATGTGAGAATATTAGAGAAATAAAACATCGTGTTATTTCTCATGGATCGCCACCAAACTTGCAACACAATAAACGAAAAACGAGAAAATCTCAAGCCTCCAGAACCCATTATCAACAAACAAGGTTAAGATGAGAGGTCAATCCTCTTGTTGGTGAGGTGAGGAGGCCCGAGATTTTCTCGCATTGCATCACGGTTGGAATACCATTGCAATTTGCAAGAGAAGATGCGGTTGGTGCAGGTTGCAGATCATTTCTCTTGTTGGTGAGGTGAGGAGGTACCAAATCATTAACAGTGAAAAGGGTAATTTCTTCCATATATACTAACTAATAATCGTTCACGAGAACCAGAGCTCCAATTTTACAGAATACATAAGACATTTTAACAAGTAGCAGAGCAGTATTGCAACTATACACACATAACATCTTCACTTAATTTAAACTTGATTCTCAAACTAGGATGCTTCGTCCCTGAAGTTTTCAAAATCCTCGTCTCTTCATACTCCGTAAACATCAGCTTTCCAATTACCGCACTCTAACTTCCGCAGGCCATGCAATCTTCCCGGTTTGTTAGAGAGCATACCATCTGTGCTTTTTGTGTACCAACATCATCTTCTGCTACCTCTGGCTTTTCCTGTATTTCATTCACCATCCCACCAACAGCGTTGTTAGTAATATGCACAATTCAATTTTAAGAATCAATTAGTAAAATACAAGATATTGAACACTGATTACTTTGAGAATTGTAGTATCAACAGTAAACTTGATGGCGTCAGCTGCTGCACGAGACCGCAGATAATACATCCCTGTTTTCAGACCCTAATGTATTTGGCAGAAAAGAAATTAGCATGTGATTACAAGGTACTAGATACTGTAACAACGAAAAATAGAGCTTGTGTGTAGGCATGTGCTCGGGCATGTGTGTACCTTTGTCCAAGCATAGAAGTGTAAAGAAGTAAGCTTCCCAAAGTTGGGTTGGTCCATATGTATATTAAGACTTTGACTCTGATCTATGTAACATCCCCTATCAACAGCCATGTCAACCAAAGTCCTTTGCTTGATCTCCCAAACAGTTCTGATTCCAGAAAAATTATATTAGCATTTTATTCTTTGAAAATATATAGAAACGAATGAACGGAGAAGGAAATTAGGGATATGACATGTTCATACCTGTAAATGACTTTCAGATCATCAGGGATTTCCGGAATTTTCTGAACCGAGCCATCCTCATAGATGATATTATTCTTAATTGCAGGAGACCAAAGACCCATCTCAGTTAAGTCATGAAGAAGATGTTTATTCACCACAACAAACTCGCCGCTAAGAAAAAAGGGAGAGTTCAGAATCCATATACAGTCAAAACGGAAAGAATCAAAGAAAACATATCTATAAAAAAAAAATAAAAAAAATAAAAAAAATAAAAAAAATAAAAAAAATAAAAAAAAAGAAAGAAAAAAAAAAGGTTTTAACAAATGGAAACAAAATGAGAATAAAAACAAACCTCAAAACCCTGCGACTGTAGATATTCGAAGTATAAGGTTCAAAACACTCATTGTTCCCCAAAATTTGGCTAGTTGAAGCAGTAGGCATTGGGGCTACAAGAAGTGAATTTCTGACTCCATTCTTTGATATCATCTGCCTAAGTGCAACCCAATCCCATCGATCTGTAGGTGTCACACCCCACATGTCTGGCTGAACAATTCCCTGAAAAATAATTAACTAGTTAAGATCTTATAGCTAGTATTTGTTTGGTATGAAAGGTCAACTTTCAAGCCTATAAAGCCATAACTGCCTGATATCAAACAGATAGACATGCATGCAAAGGTTAATCATTAACTCCGATGGTATCAATGAAATGAAAATTCAGCACAAACTTTCCTTAAACCTTAACCATCTATATTCAACCTGAGAATGTCTTAGCATGCATAACAAGAGTAGGAAAATAGGACTTTAATTATAGGGAGTTTGCTACAAAAAAGAGCTCTTCAGATTTAGTACCTTGCTCACAGGACTGCCAATATATGTTTCATACGGGCCTTCTTTTGCTGCTAACTCGGAAGAAGCCTTGAGAGCATGATAATATATTGCCTCAAATATGTCCTTGTTCAGTTGCTGAGCCTACAGTTCAAAGCATAAATCAATTATGGAAACCAGCTTATGCAAGATTTTAAATAAAGCAACAAGCAGAAAACAGGAGGAAATACCTCAGCGGAATCAAAGGGCAGGCCAAGCAAGATGAAGGTATCAGCAAGACCTTGAACCCCAATTCCGATTGGTCTATGTCGCAAATTTGATGTCTTTGCACTATCAACAGGATAGTAATTGACATCAATTATCTTGTTGAGGTTTGCAGTCACAATTGCAGTGACCTCTGCCAGTTTGTCAAAGTCAAAATATCTATTTTTGGAACCTCTGCTGCCAACAAGCTTAGATGGATGTGACTCCACAGGGACGCCCTGTAATATCAAAATGTATACAATACCAAATCATGAGCTCAAATGGCTAAAACTAACAATAACATGTTCATGTTAATGCAAACCATAAAGACTCACCATCTCCCTAACATATCGCGGTAGAGCAATTGATGCCAGATTACATACAGCAGTTTCTGTTGGACTTGTATACTCAATTACCTCAGTACACAAGTTTGAGGATTTTATGGTTCCCAGATTTTGTTGATTACTTTTCCTATTACAAGTATCCTAAAATGAAAACAAATTACACCAAAAAAAAAAAAAAGAGGATTAAGACATTAAATAAAGAAAAGCACATGAATTCACAGCTTAGAAGTCAGATTTTACTAAGTATATAAATCACCTTAAAAAGCATATACGGTGTTCCAGTTTCTATCTGCGATTTAAGAATTTCAAACCAAAGTTGCTGTGCCTGTACAACCTTTTTGGCCTTGCCCTGTGCAGAAGTATCATTGAGTAATCATTCCCAGCGGCTATAATGAACGTATCTAAAGTTAACAAATTCAGTGAAAGAAATTTTTTTGTATACCTCTCTTTCATAGCGGGTGTACAGCTGTTCAAAATTTTCACCCCAGCAATCTGACAAACCTGGGGACTCATTAGGACAAAACAATGACCAATTTCCATCTTTTTGAACTCTTTCCATGAAGAGATCAGGCACCCAAAGTGCATAAAAAAGATCACGGGCTCGGTGTTCTTCCTGTGAAACAATAGATTCCACATTATTACATTAGCTAAAGGAGAATACCCCAAAAGATAAAAGAAACCTACTACACACATTCAAAGATGAGCTACGGATATACACACCTTTCCATGATTTTTTCTTAAATCCAGAAATTCAAATATATCAGCATGCCAGGGCTCCAAGTACACAGCAAAAGCACCTAGAAGCATAAAAATCGGTGTTCAACTTGAAGGCTCACTTCAAAGATACATTATAAAACCCAATATAATGACGACACTACCTTTCCGCTTGCCTCCTCCTTGATCAACATAACGAGCAGTATCATTGAAAACTCGCAACATTGGAACAATGCCATTGGAGGTTCCATTTGTTCCACGAATATAACTGCCTGTAGCCCGAATGTTGTGGACAGAGACACCAATTCCTCCAGCTGATTTGCTGATGACAGCACATTCTTTTAAGGTATCATAAATGCCTTCAATGCTATCATCTTTCAAGCAAACAAGGAAGCAGCTGCTCAACTGCAAAATCAAATCAGGAAGAATTAAGTAACAAAATTTGAACAACAAAATAGCAACTTTGAATCCTTCTAAAAAGAATATAAACAAGAGAATGCAAAACACTACACATACTTGAGGTCTTGGGGTTCCAGAATTGAAGAGGGTGGGAGAAGCATGAGTGAACCACCGTTGAGACATCAAATGATATGTCCTGATAACAGAATCAATATCGTCCTTGTGAATCCCAACAGAAACCCTCATTAGCATGTGTTGAGGCCTTTCTACAACTTTGCCTTGAACCTTTAACAGGTAAGACCTCTCAAGAGTCTTGAAGCCAAAGTAATCATAGTCAAAGTCCCGATCATAAATGATCTCACTATCCAGACAAGCCGCGTTCTGAAACAAAATTCGATAAAAACAATACAAAGCACATAAGCCACTTTAGATTTCTAAGCGAGATGCATGCATAATTATACTCGGACAAATAAACATAATTTTCTAAAGTGATTTACCTTCATGATGATTTCGTATACATCATCAGCTATCAGAGGGGCTTTGAGCCCAGATCTCTCGCTGACATGGTTGTACATCATTTTGATCCTGCATTGACCACCCACTTCAATCAACATGAAAATCAAACTAAAATAAACAACGAAAGATAGCAACGAATCATGATTAAACTCACGTCTCAGAAAACGATTTCATAGTGTTCTTGTGTAGATTCGAGACTACAATTCTAGCAGCCAACTGCACAGAATTTAAACAAATTTACATTAATTCAAGAAATCTACCAATTTATCATGTCAACTATGAAAAAAAAACACACACAAGGCCAGCTACCAAACAGGGATTGCATCAACCAATAGCCATAGAATTCTATAGATATACTCAGAGAGGTGAACAATACAAAAGAAAATATGTACCCAAAATTTGAAACCGCAAAAATTAGAGAAATGACAGAAAAAAAATTACAAGATAGCAATTATTTCAATTATCCCCAAATTATCAGACGAAATTGACATGAACAGAAATATACTTGAGTAAACCGAAATTAAATACTAAAAAAATAAAAACAAAGCGCCAGGCAGGAGCAGAAACAAATACAGATATAAAGTTGATAGGGGAAAAAGTAAGAGACTGACGCAGGCGTAGTCAGGGTGGTTGGCGGTCATAGCAGCGGCAGTCTCGGCGGCCAATTCATCTAGCTGGCTGGTGGTGACGCCCTTGTAGACCCCAGCGCAGACCTTCTGGGCCACTAGTACCGGGTCGCAGTGGTCGGTGCTAAGGCCATAGCTGAGCTTCTTCAAGCGCGCCGTAATCTTGTCAAAATGCACGGCCTCCTGCCGCCCATCTCTCTTAACCACGTACATATTCTTATGGATTTCACTTGCTTTTTTCTATGGGGAATTTCGTCGAACAGGTCGCGTGCAAGCCAGAAGGAGTAGGACAGAAACAAAGGAGATTAGAGGGTTATCTATATATAGGACAAAAAACTTCGAGCGGGTTTCTTTTGATTTTTTTTACTTTAATTTTCCCTCCATGTTTAAACTTTTTGTCAAAATTCCCGCCCAATAGATCGGTTCTTGCTTTTGGCGGGGGCGGGGGCGGGGGTGGGGGTGGGTGTGGGGGTTTGACCGCTGAGTTGCGAAGCTGTCTGTTTAGGCGGATCATGGGGCCCGCCACTGTAGAAGCCCGCTCCTCCCGCGAAAATAAATAAAAGGTCAATTCGGAAAGTGATCGGACATCTTTCAATTTACCTTCCTTCTTTTATATTATTTTTTTTAATAAACGATATTATTTATATGTAATGGACAAGTTATAATAATAGGATTCTCTCTCCTTCTATTCTTAACCCATCCCCTCTCATTCTCTCACACTTTCTTTTTTATCTTATCTCTCAATAAAAAGTCAATATAAAATGGTAATATGACTTAATCGTAACCATCTCTCCTCATATTCTGATCCCTTTCTCTCTCCCACACTTTCTTTTTTTTATCTTTATCTCTCAATAAAAAAAAATCAACATAAGATGTTGATATGCCTTAAAATAAATGGAGAGAAAAGGGGAAGATAGATTCGGGAGACAATTCTCCTCCAAATAAAAGGAGTAAGATTCTCTCCTCTCTTATTTTCATGATTTTATCCCCTCTTCTCCCCTTCTCTCACACTTTCCTTTTTGTCTTTATCTCTCAATAAAAAATCAATTTAAGATACTAATGTGACTTGATCGTAACTATTTAAATAAGAGAAGAGAAAATGAGAGAGAGATTAGGAGGGAAGAGAATCTCTTCTAAATAAAAAAAAGGTAAAATTTTATTTGAACCCAACTATCTTATCTTTACACTCAACTGGAAAAATTTGTCTACCAAACTTCCATATTCACCCTTAAATAAATAAGAAAGAAGAAACAATTTTCTAAACCCAAACACAAACAACAAAAAATTTTCTCTCTACACCCATTTTATCTAATCCGGTGAACCTAACCCTAATGCCGGCAACCCTTCCCCAAAATCGTCGACACCCACCATCCCCTTACACTCTTTTTTTCTACCTTCTTTTTTTTTTTTCTTCATTTGATTGGGTTATTTTTACAAGCACATGATGGGTGGTGTTGTTTTATTGTTTTTGAGCGGAAATTTACAACTTTTTTTTTTTTCTCATTAGATCTATGTTTGTTCTCTAACAGTTAAAAATTTCTACCTTTTTCAATTTGATTTAATGTTCAACAAATGGCTGTTGGAGTGAAAATGAGCAGAAGCCTTGCGGTTATGGAGTTTGATTGCTTTTTTCATTCACTAAAATCCAATGTGTACACCTTACCAAATTAAGAGAAAGCAAATATGTAAGCCAGGGATTGAAGAGAGAAGAGGAGAAATATGAAGAATAGTAGTGAGGGATCGTGGTCACTGACGATGTCGGAGAAGATTTGTCGTCCTTAGGGTTGCATTCCCCGGATTAAATAAAAAGGGTGTAGAGAGATTATTGTTGTTTGTATTTGTATTTTAGGGTTATAAAATTAGTTTTTCATTTTTATTTATTCAAGGACAAATTTGGAAGTTTTGGTAGATAAATTTATTTAGTTAGGTCAGGTGTAGAAATAAGAAAGCTGGTTCAAATAAAATATTCTCTCGGGAAAGTGATTGTATATTTTGCAATTTAGTATTTACTTTCTTTTTCTTTTCTTTTTTTGTCTGGGAGTTTTTCCCAGTTGACTTTCTGGGTTGGGTTGCCGTCGGTTAGGCGCCATTCGGATTTGAAGCGGTTTGTGTGGGCTGCGTTGGGATCACTTGAACCGTTGGATGGGTTACGGAGCATCACAGTTTGAATTTGAATTTAGAGATCGTGATTCAAGATGGGCGGGATTCGGCATTTACTTCATCCACATGGGAGACTTTCTTTTATTTTTTTAAGTTTTGTTAATTATGTTAGTTAAACTGAAATTTAGATGCCTTGTTCTCGACTTTTCTTATGGTGTGTGGAAGAAGATTCCTAGAGCGTATAGAAGAAGTTTCATGTAAATAAATATTTAATTTGTATAGTACACTTAATATCGTTTATTGAAATTTTTTGAATGTCATATGAACTATACATATTTTTTTTGTTTGCTATCTCATCCTAATTTTGTTAAATTATTTATCCAAAAAAATGTTATTTTTGTTATAGATATTGAAAGAGAGGGTGTAGCAAGCATAGAGAGAATTGGGTAAATTCTAAGATGTGTATTTTTACTCAATTGTGCCTTTATTAATAGTAGTTGGGAATGTTAATTCTTTAGACCGATGAGACCATCTTCAACCAAAAGATCCAGAGGGCCAGATGGCCGAAAATAGCCCAAAAACTGTCTTCAACCGAGGGCTAGGCAAAAGGGCTCGTGGGCCCCACTAGACAAAAAAGGGCCAAAGGGCCAACTGACAGAATTTTCATTATTCATGTCGGTTATATCTGATGGCATTGTACTTATTCCTGTCAGTTATATCTGATACGAATGGTAGGGCCTTTTATTTATTTATTTATTTTACAAATATATTTTTTTTAATTCTATTTTTTTCCTATAACTTCCTAAGCCATTATACAACATTAAATTAAATTAAGTAACATGAAACAACATTAAACAATATGAAACAACATTAAATAGCATTAAATTTAAATAATAAATTATGTTTGGTCCTATGGTCCTTTGACCCTCGGTTAGAGACAGTTTTTTTGTGACAGAGTTAAAATGAGCCATTTGGCCCTCGGTTGGAGATGGAGGCAAATATGGCCATATACTGTTCATTAAAATATTAATATCTTGGAGGGCTAAAATGGCTAAAACGAGCCATTTGGCCCTTGTTCGGTTGGAGATGATCTAAGGTAAATTCTAAGAGATATCTATCTCTTTAAAAGTTTTAAGCCATGCATGTCCCCCAATTCTATTGGTCCTTCATCAATTTAAAGATTTAGGACTCAATAAATGATTGGGAACTTTAACAAAAAGCTCCCGGTATTGTTTATTTTAACGAAAAATCACATTTTTACATTAAAAAGTCAATCCTGGTACTATTCACTTTACCCTTTATTTTTGTCTTTATCGTTAAAACTCAAAGTTTTCAAGCTCTTTTCATTAGTTTTCCTTAAATGAATTTTCAATTGATTCTAATATCACTGTGCGCACGCGCGCGCACGTGTGTGTGTGTGTGTGTATTAGATCGTTGGTATTCCTACGCAACCGTTTCTTTGGCTCGACAATTTCTTTGGCTCTCATGAGTTCATTGGCATCAAGACCAATGAGCACAAGCCTGAAGAATGATTGTGGAGCCAAAAATAATCTAGAGGCGACACGTGGATTTTTGGGTGACAAAATTACCCTTGAGGCACACCGGAATTCCTACGCGCAATCAATGGACAATCATCCCTTAATCAAGTAAAAAATGCCCAAATAGGTATTTATTTATAAACCTATTTCATCCATTGACACACCCCGACCAGAATGTTCACTAGGACTCCGAGTCGAGCTGTGCTGACCGACACCTGGAAGGTGACGAAGCCATAAAGTATAGTGATGTGGAAAATGTGAAAAAATTTGAACCTAAAAGTGCCTAAAGACCAGAGTGCGTTGTGAGCAGGAATGAACCCATTTCACACGCGACGTTAGAGCCTAAGTAAAGTACAGTAGTGTGGGTAAGGATCATACCCTCAGAGGTAGCCACCCATACTGAGATTCGCCAAGAATCCTCGTTGATACGAAATTTCAGTAGCTAAAACCTGGAAGGGCGAAAAACAGAAAATGTGAGTAGGCAAAAACAAAGCTTCTTAGAACCATTTCTCTTTCCAAAAAATAATAACCACTCACCTTAAAGCCCGTATAATTTCCCAGAAAATAATAATACATACGTATATAAAAATCAAGCTTTAGAGCAATGAAAACCAAAGTGAGCGCCATGTCAAGTATCTTAGTAATAAATATGTAAGCCATGTGATGCATGATAAGCTCATATCTATATATATTTTACATCAAATTCACTTGTCTTTTCTTAGTTAGTTCCTTATATTTTTGAGCTATTTACTTTGTTTTTGTGTTTTGTAGGATTTGTCAAGTAAAGAAAAGAAAGCACAAGTGGAATTTTAAGTAACAAATTCGTCAAAACTGCCTGTGCACGTCAGCTGACTTTGGAAGCAAGTTGCGGACAGCTCAGAATGAATTAGAGAATGGGCCTTATATTCTTGGAAAGCTACGGATATCTATTTTCTGGAGCATTTCGCGGATTGTTAATATCATTTTTCTAGAAAAAGTTATGGCCTTTTTAACACTGAAAGGTTCCCAAGAGGCTGAGCAGTTTGTAACTGACAAGAAAGCATTGAAAGCAATAAATCCAATAAAACTAACTGATGCGAGAATTATACGCACACAAATTAAACCCTCTTTTCGTCAAATTGTAGTATATGTATAAGTAGGGATCGTTCTGGACCGGGGATTAGGAGGGATTGTTAATCACTTGGATTTGACTCAAAAACGTAAAAACACAAAATAAAATACTATACTAGACTCAAATATTGCAAAACTAAACTTTAAAACACTAAAACAAACCAAAAGACTCAAACAGTACCCAAAGCACTCGAAACTGCCTTAAAAACACTTTCTGGGCAGTTTTGAGCACCTTGAGTACTTTGGACGAATTTGGGAAACAAAATGAATCAAAACACTTATAAACACAAACTAAATGTATTTCTAACTAATCTAACACTTTAAAATAAATGGGGGATTGGTTTTGACGAATTTAAAACTAAAACAGAAACTTGGAAACAAAACAGATTGTACAAACGAAATTGATGGAATATAATGATGAAAAACTAGTTAGAGGGTTCCTTACCCACACATGAACATAAGCATATAATTTGACTCCCAGTTATGACTTCAACAAACGATGAATGACAATGCTCCAAGTTAATTAGGTTCGCTTAAACTAACTTTCAGATTTCCCTAGATTCATTGGATTGAATGGGATACGCATTACAACCAAATTATTCCTAATCAAAGTCCCTAACCATGGAATACGCATGATAGAGACATTCAACAAAGATCATTAAGTTCAACGGAAATCATAAACATCGACTAGGCATTCATAACTATGGAATACGCATGTTAATCCAGCCTAGGGTTTACTAAACACAATCGTGACTAGCGATCTTTACTACTCATGAATATAAGTTCATAACGATTAGGTGAAATTCCCTTATATCCTAGCATCAAGTTTAGGCATGCAAATTAAGTGTCGACCCTCAACCCACATACATAAACAAGTTCTTAATCAAAACAGAAAAGTAAACCACATCTAAAGTTCATGAATTCATAAATGGAGTAAATCAAATCATAACCAACATATGTAAATGGCTTCAAATTCGCCTCTAACTAAAAAAAGAAATTAGCTCCACATGTTTAACATAATTGAACAACAAGTTAAATTAAACATGAAAACATAAACAAGTTAATAAAATAGACAGAAAGTAAATATGAAATTGAAATAGAATGAATGGAATTGAAATGGATGAATGCTAGCTAAGGGGTTCATCTCACACATGTTACACTTGCATAATAAAATGATTTCCAATTGCATTTCAATAAACCATGAAACTCAACACCCCGGGTTAATTAGGTCCGCTTAAATTAACCGTCAAGTTCTCCTTAAGTTAATGAATTGGATGGGTTAGCGCAACGCAATCCACAACATTCTCCAAAAGTCCTTTACGTGAACAGCACAATAAAGATACAATCAAAGATCATTAAGCATCATGAAAATTATAAGTATTGACGAGACATTCGTTACTATGGAATACGCATGAAACTTATGCCAAGAATTCGTTTAACGCGATTGTTTATAAGCAACCTCCACTACTTGTGAATAACTTATGTTCATAACGATTAGGTGAAACTCACTTATATTCTAGCGTCATATTCATGCATGAAAATTAAGCGCCCATTCTCAATAAACATACATAAATAAGTTATCAATCAAACGGTTAAACAAATTGAATCCACAACTTATGAAACGCAATTAGAAGTAATCAAATCAAAATGCAAGCATAAACATATATTCGAATCACCCCTTAGCTAAAGGGGAGTTTAGTTCCTTATACGTACAAAACAAAGAGAATCAAAGAAACACCTAAACATTCCAACAACTCAAACTTGAATTGTATGAACGTTTAGGCCCTCTTCTCTTCCATTCCTCATTCGTACAAAACAAAGAGTATTGAAATTAAACATTGAAATCAAAGAAACACCTAAACATTCCAACAACTCAAACTTGAATTGTATGAACGTTTAGGCACTCTTCTCTTCCTCTTCGTTGTGGCACAAGGTCTAAGGTGAGTTTGATGGTGTGAATGGTTTGGGGAGTGGTGAAAATGGAAGGAGGATGGTGTTTGGATTGTAAGGGAGGGCACGGCACAAGGGAGTTTTGATGTCTACATTCTGAAATGTGGAAGGATCAATGAGAATGAATGCAATGGATGCTTATTTATAGGTGAAATGGGGGGAACATGACAGCTAGGAGGGAATGTGGCTGCATGTTTGAATGATTAAAGGATGCATGTGGGTTGGAATTGCATGTGCAATGAATATGTGGCTGCATGTGCAAGGGGACAATCTGAAAATGCATGTGAAAGCATGTGTTGGCTGCAATGATGAAATGGATGGGAGTGCATGTGGCTTAATTAATTAAAGGGAGTGCATGTGCAATGTTTTAAAGGATGGAATGCATGTGAGTGACAACTAGATATGTAGATGAATGCATGTGGAATGTTTGTGGTGAGTGAATGTGGCTAATTTGATTTATGGAAGATGCATGTGGATTAAAGGTGAGTGAATGATTATGGAATGCAATCTGAAATGGGAGATGGAATGGAGGTGTTTTGCATGTGAATTAAAGAGTAAATGCATGTGAATTAAAGAGTGAATGCATGTGAATTAAAGGTGTTGTGTTAGGTGATGGGTGCATGTTAAGTGATAAGTGATAAGTGATGATGATAAGTGATAAGTGATAAGTGATGATGATATGATATGTGGTTATGATAAGTGATAAGTGATAGGTGATGATGATATGATATGTGGTTATGATAAGTGATAAGTGGTGATGATAAGTAATGATATGTGGGAGTGTGGCTGAAATGAAGGAGTGGAATGTTGGAATGTTATGCACGGCTAAGGAAATTGGAAAGGTTTAAATGTCCTAAAACTAAAGGGAACAAGGTTCCAACACTTTGGTCTTCAATTAGGTCTTCAATTTCGTCCAACACTTTGGCGCCAAGCATAAGCTATCCATCCTTAGCCCAAAAGTGCTCCAAAAGTCTCCAAAATGCATCTTTTTGCTACTTTAGCCCTTTGGACCTACAAACACACGAAAATAGCTTAAAGGACTAAAATAACTAAAGAAACATAACGTAAATGCACGAGAACAAGCCATTTAAGTCGCATGAATATGCTCCTATCACTAACAGCCCAAACTGATGCAGCCAAGAACAAGCCAGCTAACACCTATTTAAATATCAGAGGAAATGAAAAATTAAGTGCGAGTAATGGGGCATAAAGGTGGCCCAAACAATTACAATTGTTTTAGCATTTCCTCTCACTTATTGTCATCACTAAATGGTTGTTAGTGGGGTGAGTTATGGAGAAAAAACTGTGGCAGCAGAAAAAGAAGAAAAGGGCTACAGGTTGCAGGAGCAAAGAGGGGAAAAAATGTGAAAAAAAAGATAGAAAAAAAGAAGGAAAGCAAGGAAAAAAGGCAAGGCTGCTGCGTTGGGGAAGGAAGGAAAGGAAGGAGGAAATCTTGGCATTCTCTTCTCTCGGTTTTATCTTCTCAAACTCATGTCTTTCTTTTGGTTTAACTTCAGAATTATGTGTAACTAATTTTTAGTAGTTAGGGGCTGTTTTGAAGCCCCAAATATGATTGCAAGTTTGTTATGACATTTCATTTGAATTACTTTTATGAATGGATGAAAATTGGTTCACTACTTGTCTCATTGATGAATTTTTATGTGTTTTCTACGGATGCATACTTAGTAAGCATATCTAGGATTCTAATGCTATGAATATGTGTGTGCCTGCCCTTGTCGAATGAGGACCTACATATGTTCTAGAGTAGTACTTGTTAATTGTGATTAACATGTGAACCAATTTCTAGGATTAGTAAGACAACGCTAGTACTTACGATGCCTTGTGATGACTCAAACTCTTTTCGTTCTTAATGATTTCTACTTGTTAAATCTATGAACACACCATTCGAGATTGCATGTTAGGGACTAAGTTAAGTTGAAAACGCCATTCTCTTAACATACTACATAAGAAAGAGTAATAGGTTGAGTTCTAACATTGAGCCAACTTGAGCATCTTCATCCAAAAATGAAATGAATTTGAATGAAACATAACATGTTTGCATGATTATTTGGTGGTGGATAGCAATTCCCCTAACTCGTTTTTTTTTAATTTGTGAACTACTTAAAAATCTGTTTTTGTCCTATTTTTGTTCGATTTAATTTAAATATCAAATCAACTCCAAAAATCCCAAACATTTGTGTGAGTATAGCTATGTGTGTTTAGTATCTGCATATAAAATTTCGTAGACTTTAGATAAGTGTAAGTCGGTCTAATAATTATTTTTCGGTGGCTGGTCAGTAGGGACAACAGCCTAGTATTTGTGACATTTTAAGTAGTTAGATAAAACAATCTTCTGCGGGAAAGACCCTTATTTTCATATGCTACAATTGACAAATCTTATTGTTAATAAGGAAAATTAATAGGACATTTGTGTGCTACTTTGTGGTGTGCTTTTAATCCTATCAATTTTATCAATTTTTGGCGCCGTGTCGCCGAGGATTGTTATTTCTAATTATTTATTTTTTATTGTTTTCTTTTCTTGTCTAATTAGTGCTTTTGTTTTTGTTTTTATTTCAGGTACTCTTCGTAGTATATGCATACTCGAAGGTCCAAGAGCATTGATCTAGCTTCCTACGATCCTGAGGTTGAACAAACACTTCGAAAGCTTCGAGGAACAATCTAGCAAAAGTGTGCATTGGTGTCTTTACCACCATCTTCTCCAGCAAATTTGAGTTTGGAAGAGGAGGAAGAACCACAAGAAGGCATGGCTGATAACCGTACTCTGAGGGAGTTAGCAGTGCCAAATATGAATCAACAACCATTGTGCATCACATATCCAAATGCAGAAGGAGGATTTGAGCTTAAGTCCGACATGATTCACTACTTGCCTAAGTTCCATGGCTTCTCAACAGAGGATGCCAACAAGCATCTCATGGAGTTTCATGTGGTATGCTCGAGAATGAGACCAGCCAATGTGGATGAGGAGCAAGTCAAGTTGAGGGCATTCCCATTTACATTAGAAGCTAAGGCAAAGGAGTGGCTTTACAATTTACCTCCGAGATCAATGAACACATGGAACCAGCTGAAGCAAGCATTCTTGGAGCAATATTTTCCGGCCACAAAAGATGCAAGCATAAGGAAAGACATATGTGCAATCCGACAACAACATGGAGAGCCATTTGGAGATTACTATGAGCGATTCACACATTTGGTTGCATCTTGCCCTAATCATCAAATTTCAGAGCATCTTTTAATACAATATTTTTATGAAGGATTGTGTGGTACTGATCGTGTAATGCTTGATGCAGCAAGTGGATGAGCATTCATGGACAAGACACCAACAAATGCTAAGGCATTATTAAAGAACATTGCTGGCAACACACGACAATTTGGAGGGCGAGATGAGCTACCTCTTAAGAAAGTTAACGAGGTAAGTGCTAACTCTAGTATTGAATTACAATTAGCTAACTTGACTAATCTTGTGCAACAGGTTATGGTGGCTCCAAAACAGGTGTGCGGTGTATGTTCAATGATGGGACATGCCACAGACATGTGCTCTTCATTGATGGATCAAGGTGGTCTTGAGTAAGCTAATGCGTTAGGAGGGTTTTAGGGGCAACAAAGACAAAAGTATGATCCATACTCCAACAACTATAACGCAGGGTGGCGTGATCATCCACACTTAAAGTGAAACAATCAAAACAACGGACAACAATCAGTTCCCAACAACTATAACCGTCCACCTGGCTTATTTCAAGCAAGACTGCAGGCACCATTTCAGCCTCAACAACAACAAGCTCCAAGTAAGTCTCTTGAGGATTTAATTGCTTCTTTAGCTAACTCTACTCAATCTCATCAACAGAAAATAGACAAATCAATTGAAAACCTTGAGCGTCAAATGAGTCAGTTAGCAAGTTTGATGGGGCAACATCAACCAGGAAGGTTGCCTAGCCAAACCGTGGTGAATCCAAATGCGGAGCAGATGAATGTTGTGACTTTAAGGAGTGGAAAAGAAGTTTTTGAGCTGCCAATGATGCAAAAGAGGACTAGAAAAGATACAAAATGAGCAAGAGGAGCAACAAACCAAAAATCTTGAGCAAGATGAAGCTTCAACAAAAAATGAAAAGTCTCCTAAAGATACAAAATTAAACAAAAAAGATTCTGATAAGGTAAGTAAAGAAGTTCAAAATTCATTTAACTCATGTGTCCCTATTCCTTTTCCTCGTAGGTTTATGAAGTCTAAGAAAGAGCAAACTGATAAGGAAATCTTGGATACTTTCCGAAAAGTCCAAGTGAACTTACCTCTTTTAGATGCCATAAAATAAGTGCCCAAATATGCAAAGTTCCTTAAAGAGCTTTGTACGAACAAGAGGAGATTCAATGATCAAGAAACTGTGGCATTAAGCGAGGAAGTATCAGCTGTTTTGCAGAGAAAGCTACCACCGAAGTTGAAGGATGCCAGTAGCTTTACCATTCCATGTGTAATTGGAGGGAAAGAGTTTGGGAGAGCATTGTGTGATTTGGGGCATCCATCAATCTGATGCCATATTCAGTGTATGAATCACTAAACCTTGGAGACTTGAAGGAAACAAAGGTAGTAATCCAGTTGGTAGATCGTTCAAATAGATATCCCAAAGGCCTATTGGAGGATGTACTTGTGCAAGTGAATGAGCTTATTTTTCCCGCTGATTTTTTTGTTCTTTAGATGGAACATGACCCTATACCTACTGCACTTCCTCTTATATTGGGAAGACCATTCCTTAGAACGGTGCGTACGAAGATTAATGTCTACGATGGTACTTTAACCATGGAAATTGATGGAGAAAGCGTCAAGTTCAAAATCTTTAATGCTATGAGGTATCCTAGTGATTTTGAATCTTGTTTGTCTATTGATGCGTTTGACTATTTTGTGCAGGATTGTTTTAATGAAGGTGTGAGACAAGACAATTTAGAGAAGGCGTTAGTGCATAGCATTACACATGGAAAACTTAATTATTCCGAGCACATTGAAGAAGAATTAATCCAAACAGTGGCAGCCCTTGAGTCTCTTTCACCAATTCGTGGTAAGTCTTCTTCCTATTTTATTTCTCTTCCTACTTCTAACGAAAAAAAATTCTTCCTTCTGTGATTCAGGTACCCAAATTGGAGTTTAAACTGATTCTTGAACATTTGAAGTATGCAATTTTGGGAGAGGATGAAACATTATCGGTTATCATATCATCACAACTCATAACAGAAGAGGGGGAGAAACTGATCTGGGTACTGAAGGATCACAAAACTGCCATAGCTTGGAGCATTGAAGATATCAAAGGTATAAATCCAGCTACATGTATGCATAGGATTCTGTTGGAGGAAGGTGCAAAACCTACAAGGGAAGCTCAACGCCGTTTGAACCTACTCATGATATAGGTCGTCAAGAAAGAGGTTATCAAGCTTCTTGATGTTGGTATCACATATCTTATCTCGGACAACAAGTGGGTGAGCCCTGTTCAAGTAGTTCCGAAGTGATCTGGAGTCATAGTTGTTAAGAATGAAGCTAGTGAGCTAGTGCCACACGTGTGCAAAATAGTTGGAGAGTCTGTACAGACTATTAGAAGATAAACAGCACCACACGCAAAGATCACTTTCCAGTTCCATTCATTGATCAAATGTTAGAAAGGTTCATTCTCATTATTCCTTTCTTGATGGCTATTCTGGATATAATCAAATTGCAGTTGCTCTGGATGATCAAGAAAAGACGACTTTCACATGTCCACTTAGCACATTTGCATACCGGAGGATGCCGTTTGGACTTTGCAACACCCCCGCCACATTTCAAAGGTGTATGGTAAGTATCTTTTCTAACATGATTGGGAAAATAATTGAAGTGTTCATGGATGATTTTTCAGTTTATGGTGATTTTTTTGATACATGTCTACATAATTTGTCCCTAGTTTTAAAACGTTGTCAAGAAACTAATCTGGTCTTAAATTGGGAAAAATGTCATTTCATGGTTTCGCATGGATTAGTTCTAGGGCATATCATATCTGAAAATGGAATTGAAGTTGATAAATCTAAAGTAGAACTTGTTAGTTCTTTACCCCTCCCTACTACTGTCAGGGAGGTTTGTTCTTTTCTTGGACATGCATGTTTCTACCGTAGGTTTATGAAAGACTTCTCAATGATTTCTAGACCCTTGTGCCGTTTGCTTCAAAAGGATGTAACATTTGATATGAATGAAGAGTGTGTGGTAGCATTCAACAAGCTTAAGGAGTTGTTATCCACGGCTCCTGTGATCATGCCACTAGATTGGAGTTTACCTTTTGAGTTAATGTGCGATGCTTCAGACTATGCTGTCGGTGCAGTTCTAGGACAGCGTGTCAACAAAATGCCACATGTCATCTATTATGCATCATGAACACTCAATGATGCACAGTTGAATTATTCAACAGCATAGAAGAAGCTTCTAGCTGTTGTATTTGCTTTAGAAAAATTTAGATCTTATCTGATTGGAACTAAAGTTATTGTGTTTTCTGACCATGCAGCTTTGAAGTATTTACTCACAAAAAAGATGCAAAACCATGACTTATTCGATGGATACTTCTGCTTCAAGAGTTTGACTTGGAGATCAAGGATAAGAAAGGGAGTGAGAACGTTGTAGCAGATCATCTTAGCAGACTTGTGCACTCAAACACAGAGGAAGATCTCATCCCTTTACGTGAGAGTTTTCCAGATGAACAATTGTTTTCATTAAGGTTACTGACCCTTGGTATACAGATATTATCAATTACAAGGTCACCAAAAAGATTCTGGATGATTTTACAAGTGCTCAGAAAGATAAGCTTGTCAAAACTGCCAAATACTACGAGTGGGGTGATCCTTATTTGTGGGAATATTGCCCTGATCAATTGATTAGAAGGTGCATCCCTGAATCTGAGTTTAAATCTATTCTAACTTTTTGTCATTCTTATGCATATGGCGGCCATTTTGGAGCAAAGAGGACAACCCTTAAGGTGTTAGAGAGTGGTTTTTATTGGCCTAGTTTGTTTAAGGATGCGTACGAGTTTTGTGCAACATGTGATCGTTGTCAACGAACAGGTAACTTGGGCCCAAGAAATCAAATGCCACAAACCCCTATTTTGATTGTTGAGACCTTTGATGTGTGGGGCATTGATTTCATGGGACCTTTTCCATCTTCAAATGGTTTTCTTTACATTTTATTGGTTGTGGATTATGTTTCTAAATGGGTGGAAGCGAAAGCCACCAAAACTAATGATTCAAAAGTTGTTTCAGATTTTATTAAGACTAACATCTTTGCAAGATTTGGGACACCTAGAGCAATTATTAGCGATGGAGGGAGTCACTTTTGCAATAGAACATTTGAAGCATTGCTTAGGAAGTACAATGTCACACATTGTGGGCATATAGGACTACTTGTAAGACTCCTATTGGAATGTCCCCATTTCGGTTAGTTTATGGGAAACCATGTCGTCTTCCAGTAGAATTAGAACACAAAGCTTATTGGGCGATCAAAGCCTACAACATGGACATGAGTGTTGCCGGACAGCAGAGGAAGCTTCAATTGAACGAGTTACATGAAATCCAGAATGATGCATACGAGTCTAGTCGAATATACAAGGAGAAATCAAAGGCATTTCATGATAAGATGATATCAAGGAAGAGCTTTGCCATTGGACAGAAAGTTCTTCTATTTAATTCTCGCCTTCGGTTATTTCCAGGTAAGCTTCGTTCTCGATGGGTTGGTCCGTTTGTTATAACTAATATTTTTCCTCATGGTGCAGTGGAAATCCAAAGTGCAAAAACCAGAAACATGTTCAAAGTGAATGGACATAAACTCAAACCATATTACGAGTCTTTTGCAGAGCATGATGTGGAGGTTGTACCCCTCCAAGAACCAGCTTCCCTTGAATGATTACTCTTGGTATCGTCCGGCTGCGGACGTAAAAGCAAGCGCTTATAGGGAGGCAACCCAATATTTCTATTCATTGTCTTTTTATGTCATTTTCAATTTTTGGTTTGTTTTTTTTTTTCTGAGTTTTCTTGCGTGCTAAGCTAAATATTTCTTTTCTTTCTAGGAATCTTTGGTTACGTCCACCCTTGGAGTTGATTGCAGAATTGAAGTTTGGGGGTCATCACTTGATTTTATTGCAAATTGGGGAAGTTTTCAGTCCAAATGCTTTATTTTGTTTCTTACTATTTTATTTTATTTTTATTTTATGCATTATTGTGTTTTATGACATTGGGGACAATGTCCAGTTTAAGTTTGGGGGTAAGGATTGAAAAAATGACCAAATTGAAAATTTTCGTCCCTTTGACTAAGAATTGGTTTCATTTGTTTCCTTGTTGTTTTTTTTTTTTTTTTTTTTTTTTTTTCTTAATTAGTTTTGTTGACTCTAAAATTATAAAGAATAAAAAATAAAAAAAGAGAGAAAATTCTGAAAATGAAAAAAAAAAAAAATAGTCTTATTTTCTTTATTGTTTTGAATTAGATTTTTGTTAGTTTCTCGACCCAATGATATAACTGGATTGAATTTGAACCACGGTGATCAAGAACTTAGTAAGCATGTATTGTGTGAAATTCCTTATTCTCTTGTTAGCCTTGTACATGTTTAATCATCTTTGAAAAACCAAATGCACATAGCCTTGTTGATGTGAAACTAAAGCATGACTTAAAGCTTCGTATGTGAACATAGTGACCATATACAGCCTCTGTGAGTTTTTGAGCCTATTGAAAGTGTGTGCATTTTTCATACACTCATATTCTTTCATGTGTGATGAACTTATGTGACTTACATCTCTAGAACTTGTGTAACGATCTTTCGAAATGTTTGTCATTGATTGCATGAACTTGAAAAGGATAGAGGCATTAGGTTTATCACCATGGCCCAAATAAGCATGTTTCCTAAAGAAAAATGATATCATTAGATTGCCAATTTGAGTCGTATATGTTAAGCCTTTTATTTCTTATCACCAGATATGTCTGCCCTTATACCTTAAACATTTTTCCTTGCCCTTTCCAAGCTAGCTAGTGAGCAATGTGAGATTGTCTTATGAGAAATGTTTGTGAAGTACTTTGAAGGAGTTTGGCAAAAGAATAAGTGTGGGGGTATTTCATGTTTGTATTTAGTTATGTGTGAAAATTGGTTTAAAAAAAAAATAGAAGAAGAAGAAGAAAAAAAGAAAAATTGTATACAAAGCAAATAAAAAGTTTAGGGGGTGTGATTGGAGGTATTAGTAGAGTGGTTGGAGAGCTTGAGTTCTTATAAATCTCAACAAGAGAATTGCTTGCAATGTAGCTTGGAACTTGTGTTTACCTATCCTTTCATTTCTATAACCCTCTCCCTAAGCCTCATTACAACCTCTTGATTTTAGTTTTGCAATTATGATTGTGGAGATGAGATCTTTATGCAAGCTTATGGTAGATCTTTCACAATTGATTCTTTGAGCGAACACGTTAAACTAAACATATGTGTGATTGAGTGTATGTCCCGTGAGAAGGTCACTAGTTTGCATGTGGTGTTTTAAAACAAAACTTGAAATTGCATTAGCATGGCTATTACACACACTACACTTCAACGATGATTAAAAGGTAGTTGTTAACATTTGAATAAGGAAGATGAGCATGGATTAGCTTGTTTGATACTAGCTAAGGTTCTTGATGATTTGTTTTCTTGAATGAAATTCTATGAGGGTCACATAGGGGGAAGCTAATGTTTTTCATATTGCTACTTTTTCATGTTTTCTTTGTTTTGCTCGAGGACTAGCAAAAGCTAAGTGTGGGGGTATTTGATAAGCTCATATCTATATATATTTTACATCAAATTCACTTGTCTTTTCTTAGTTAGTTCCTTATACTTTTGAGCTATTTACTTTGTTTTTGTGTTTTGTAGGATTTGTCAAGTAAAGAAAAGAAAAATAGCACAAGTGGAATTTTAAGTAACAAATTCGTCAAAACTGCCTGTGCACAGCAGCTGACTTTGGAAGCAAGTTGCGGACAGCTCAGAATGAATTAGAGAATGAGCCTTTTATGCTTGAAAGCTACGGATGTCTATTTTCTGGAGCATTTCGCGGATTGTTAATATCATTTTTCTAGAAAAAGTTATGGCCGTTTTAACACTAAAAGGTTCCCAAGAGGCTGAGCAGTTTGTAACTGACAAGAAAGCATTGAAAGCAATAAATCCAATAAAACTAACATCCAAAACTGATGCAGCCAAGAACAAGCCAGCTAACACCTATTCAAATATCAGAGGAAATGGAAAATTAAGTGAGAGTAATGGGCATAAAGGCTGCCCAAAGAGTTACAATTGTTTTAGCATTTCCTCTCACTTATTGTCATCACTAAATGGCTGTTAGTGGGGTGAGTTATGGAGAAAAAACCGTGGCAGCAGAAAAAAAGAAAAGGGCTACAGGTTGCAGGAGCAAAGAGGAGAAAAAAAGTATGAAAAAAAAGATAGAAAAAAAGAAGGAAATCAAGGAAAAAAAGGCAAGGCTGCTGCGTTGGGGAAGGAAGGAAAGGAAGGAGGAGATCTTGGCATTCTCTTCTCTCGGTTTTGTCTTCTCAAACTCATGTCTTTCTTTTGGTTTAATTTGAGAATTATGTGTAACTAATTTTTAGTAGTTAGGGGCTGTTTTGAAGCCCCAAATATGATTGCAAGTTTGTTATGACATTTTGTTTGAATTACTTTTATGAATGGATGAAAATTGGTTCACTACTTGTCTCATTGATGAATTTTTTATGTGTTTTCTACGGATGCATACTTAGTAAGAATATCTAGGATTCTAATGCTATGAATATGTGTGTGCCTGCCCTTGTCGAATGAGGACCTACATATGTTCTAGAGTAGTACTTGTTAATTGTGATTAACATGTGAACCAATTTCTAGGATTGGTAAGACAATGCTAGTACTTACGATGCCTTGTGATGACTCAAACTCTTTTCGTTCTTAATGATTTCTACTTGTTAAATCTATGAACACACCATTCGAGATTGCATGTTAGGGACTAAGTTAAGTTGAAAACGCCATTCTCTTAACATACTACATAAGAAAGAGTAATAGGTTGAGTTCTAACATTGAGCCAACTTAAGCATCTTCATCCAAAAATGAAAGGAATTTGAATGAAACATAACATGTTTGCATGATTATTTGGTGGTGGATAGCAATTCCCCTAACTTGTTTTTCTTAATTTGTGAACTACTTAAAAATCTGTTTTTGTCCTGTTTTTGTTCGATTTAATTTAAATATCAAATCAAATCTAAAAATCCCAAAACTTTGTGTGAGTATAGCTCTGTGTGTTTAGTATCTGCATATAAAATTTCGTAGATTTTAGATAAGTGTAAGTCAGTCTAATAATTATTTTTCGGTGGCTGGTCAGTAGGGACAACAGCCCAGTTTTTGTGACATTTTAAGTAGTTAGATAAAACAATCTTCTACGGGAAAGACCCTTATTTTCATATGCTACAATTGACAAATCTTATTGTTAATAAGGAAAATTAATAGGACATTTGTGTGCTACTTTGTGGTGTGCTTTTAATCCTATCAATTTTATCAATGCAAATCAATATAAAAAGATATATCGGTTGGAGTCACCTAACGTGACATGTACGGTTGAATCTATAGCTCATAAACAATTCTTGCACACGAGTCGGAACCACATAATGTGGTCTGTACGATAGGCTATATGTAAATAAATATGCTTAAGTGCTACGATCACGTGAAGGCTAGCACCAACGAGTCGGAACCACCTAATGTGGTTTGTACAATAGGCTGACACCTGCCTTGGATCCAAGGTAAGTGTGTGGTGTGGGAGGTGAACGATCACGTAAAGGCTAGGCCCTGACCTCGGACGGAGCACTAACACCGGGGTGTAGGATAATGAGTACCAAATGCATCTAGGCATAACCATATACATCACAACCACTAACATCATAATGTACTCACCTCTAGCTTACCTGGGCTCCGCAACATCATGCAACATTATGCATGACTACACTAATGCATATACTAAAATATAATGCAAGTATGACATTGCATTTCAATCACATTTCATGTAAAACAATTTATGGGAAAAATGTAAAGTATACATACGTATATATAGAAAACCAAAAGTGTACTCATCTGGAGTCCGCGCTACAACTCCCTAGCATGAATATCGAGATGTCTCGAATGACAGTCGCCTAAAGCAAATATCAAATCACATCTCAGAATCCTTACTGATAGAACATGTAATTTACATAAAACACATCCCCCAAGGACGATGTAGAATGATTTGAGACCCATTGACCAAAAGTCAACTGTCGGTCAAAGATCGACGGTAGGGTCCACAGCCCTACGTAACTCAATCTGGAAGATCCACTCCTCGGATTTCCAATCAGTAACTTCCAAAGATCCACATTATGTTTCTAAAACATCATCCTAAAATTTCATTATGATTCAACAGTTGGATCTCTGCCAATTGCAAATCCAAGTGGCGGTTAACGTTTTATTTTACAAACTTACAAATCCAATTCGGGAAAATCCATGCATCGGATTCTCGATCTGTAAGTTCCTATGATCCTCAAATATTATGTACTACAACATATTAAATTTTGGTGACAATCCAACGATCGGATCGCCGATTCATATTTTTAAATAGTAGCGTATCTTAACCAAACTAGATTCACAATAATCAAATCACATCATATGGATATCAAATCTAAGATCAATGTATCGATTTAACATAAAATAGCATTGGCAATCCATTGGCCACGCGCCACCGCACGTGTCGCCGCCGGTGGTGGTCGGCCACCTCGACTTGCCGGAACATTTAACTATTTCTAAAAATTCTCAATTTTTAAAGGAATGAAGATCTCAATGAGTAGAACAACTTTCATACCTGTGACTAAGGACAATTTGACCTGGAAAAGCCTTAATTTAGCTCGAACTGTACGGAACCCTAAACATGGGTGTGTTCGATTCAACCTCCAAATTCATTCCAACGCCTCAAACATTGCTTGGGCTTTGTTCCTGGGGTTGAGGGGAGCCTAGTGATGGTGGTAATTTGCTGGGTTAACTTCACGATTGTCAGATTTCGCCATGGCACCCACGGATCCCACGGGTTTCGTTCTACTCGTATTCAAGCTCAAACCCAATAAAATTTAGTTGGAAATGGAAGAGGGGCAGATAAGGATTAGTTTTTACGTGGTGGTAAGGGCTAGATCGCCGGAAAACCGACGGAAAATGTCGAGAAGGCGGTGGTGTGGGTGGTGCCCGACGGTTTACACGGGCCAACCTGTGTCTACCCTTATTTTCTTCTCTCCTTTCCCCTCCTTGCTCCTGTTTCTGATTGGTCACCTTCCTCCCTTCTTTCCTCATTTCTCTTCTCTCCTTCTCATCCCAGTCGTCGATTTCTTTCTTTCCTTCCATCCCAGTCACACATGTGGCCTCATAGATCTTTGCTCTAGAAAATCTGGAGCCTTCCAAGTTAAATAAAATTACCAAAATATCCCTAACTTTAAACCTTAATAACTCTTCCGTTATAACTCCAAATCACGCCTTATTTACGCCCACGCGTCCATAGCAATGAGTACTATGAGAATACGCCAAGAAAACGAACCTTACGTAACATGACATGGCAGTCAACAAAAGTCAACACTTTGCCTCAAAGGGCATTTTAGTAACTTCACTTATTAAAATTATAAAAATCCTAATTTTTAGGAACAGGCTGTTACAATCTACCCCCTTAATAAAATTTCGTCCCCAAAATTTAAAATAACTTGCTAAATGTAAAATACTTGGAAATAGGGAGAAAATATGTATATAAATACATACACAAGGGAGAAATCGAGTTAGAGCGGCTGCATAAAAGAGAATGCCCTTTCGTCGCGATCGGATTGCAATTACTCCTCTTTCATGCCTCCAAGCTCATCCTTTCTTCCTTCCTCGATAATATAGTAGTACAATTCCCGTATAAACCGTAAAGTTGAAAACACCAATTATTATGTAATAACATAAGGAAAATATATACATATAATAAAATATCAAGAATAGATACACATACACACACACACACACACACACACACACATATATATATATATATAAACGTATGGTTTAAATACTTGTAATGGCAGAAATACCCATCCAAATAAAATAATGTAGTAAGAAAATATTTGTATGAAAAATCAAAAGTCAAAATGAAAATGGGTCTCAACAAACATTCGTCGTGTCACGAACTTTGAGAATAAGTCTGAACCATAGCTAACTAGTAAGTGTTGCAGTAGATGAGCCGTCTTACCCACTTGCTTAGTGAACCTAACAATTAAGCCATTGATATTTTAGTTTGCAGCTTATAATGCTGATAACTCATCATCGTCTTAACAAGCTAGTGAGAAGTTCCCAAGGATGCCAAAATATCGTCTTGCTCCTCATGTACGAATATGCCTAGATTGTCCTATTCATGCCTCGATCACGATACTGTACTACCCTAGAGCGCACCAAACCAACTGTTAGAAATGTTTCGACGTCCACATTCCCACAACAAGAAGACCCTGGAGTGAAGGAGTGGAAATATATGTGGAGACGAACACATATTGCAAAAAGCTTCGTTCATGATTAATCACTAGAGTTGCTCTCCAAATCGTAGGGTAAAAGATCTAAAAGCTCAGATCAGATAAACCATATCTCAGATGACATTCGTCAAATAATAGTTGCAATTTCGAGCCACACTTGAAAATTAGCGCCATAATCGCCAAGCTCAAAACCTACATTCATACCTTCACCAAAACTATACTGAACTGCTCCTTAATCCCCAAGTTGCTTGGAAATATATATATTTTTTCCTTGGTAAATCTGATAAACTCGTAAGAAGATTATATTCTAATGGTTCCTACTAGGATCGAAAAAAAACTGGCGCACGCATCTGCCAAGTCGATCCGTTGTGAATTCCTCACTAATTGAGCGAGAAACCATGTTGGGCAGGCTAAAAGAACACTTAAGAAATTAAGGGTCAAAACAAGTCCATGAAATCCAGAGTACAAGATATCAGAATTAAATATACAATTTTGATGTCTGAACACGTGAAAATATTTAACTTAATCATGTGCTAGCAATATAAGGGTTGGAAGATAAATCAACTTGAACGATAATTTAAGGAAGATTAACGAATGGAAACTTAGATTTTTTTTTTTTTCTTGACCCAAAATTCACAACAGTTTATTACAACGGTAGTTCTAAAAATAATAAATCACCAATGGTGACAATTTGCTTGACAAAATGCTGATTGGGTGATTCAATGACTGATGGTCTAAACTGAAAGTTCCGACATCTAAGTGATCATCCTAGACAGTCTGTCAACATCAAAAATGACATGGGGACAGATGAATAACTCAAAAGCAACTAAAATACCTTTAGTACCAGGAGACGAATCTGAGGGTATGAACAGAACTGATGCAAACTAAAATATCAAAGAATCGAACAAGTTCAAAAATAAAGAATTATGCCAAAAGACTAAACAATTATGTTGTCGTCATAAGCCTAAGGTAAAAAGGTCGAGCTTGAAAATTTGCTAACAAGGTTTCTTGATGATCGAAAAGTAACGTTGATGCGAACTAAATAAGCACACAAATTAAAACCCTGTTGTGACAATTGTAGTATATGAATAAGTAGGGATCGTTCTTAACCGGGGATTAGGAGGGATTGCAAAATCACTTGGAAACTGACTCAAAAACGTAAAACAAAGGTTAAACACTAAACTAGACTCAAAGAATGCAAAACTAAACACTTAAAACACTAAAACAAATCAAAAGACTCAAAACAGCACCAAAACACTCAAAACTGCCTTAAAAACACTTTCTGGGCAGTTTTGAGCACTTTGACTACTTTGGACGAATTTGGGAAATAAATTGATTCAAAACACTTAGAAACACAAACTAAGACACTTTCTAACTAAATTGGACACTAAAGTAAAGGGGGATTTGGTTTTTGACGAAATTAACTAAAATGCACAGATTCTAATTTAAAACAGATTGTAAAGATGAATGTGAAGAAAATATGGATGAATGCTAGCTAGAAGGTTCTTCTCCACACATGTCACACTTGCATACAAGATGATTTTCAGTTGGTCTTTCGATGAATTATGAAACTCAACACCCCGGGTTAATTAGGTCCGCTTAAATTAATCTTCAGATTTCCCTAGAATCATTGAATTGGATGAATATGCATCGCAAACAAATTATTCCTAACAAGTTCTCTATATGAACAGCATGATAAAGATACAAGTTAGAATCATTACGTTCTTTGGAAATCATAAGTGTTGACGAGGCATTCGTTACTATGATGAGCATGAAACTAGTGCCAAGAATTCATTTAACGCGATTGTTTATAAGCAACCTCCACTACTTGTGAATATAAGTTCATAACTATTAGGTGAAATTCACTTATATTCTAGCGTCATATTCATGCATGAAAATTAAGCGTGCACTCTCAATAAACATACACAAATAAGTTATCAATCAAGCAGTTAAACAAATTGAATCCACAATTCATGAAATTCCAACCAAAGGTAATCAATTCATTTTGCAAGCATAAACATGGTTTCGAATCACCCCCTAGCTAATTAGGGATTTAGCCTCTCATGTTCACAGAAATAAAATTGAATTTAAACATAAAGAACAAAGGATTGATTACACCTAGAACGCCCAACGAATCCACTTGAATTTCTGCACGTTTTAAAGTTCTCTTTCTTTGTTCTCCTTGCTGCGGCAGAGAGGGTTTTTGGATGATTTTGGATGATTTCTGGGTTGTAGATGGGTTTATGGGGATTTGGTGGTGCGGCAAGGGGTTGTGGAAGGTGTATGAAGGTTGGATGGTGGCTGAAATGGTGGGGGAAGGCTGCGGCAAGGATGGGAATTGGCTGCAATGGATGGGGGAGATGGAGAGGTGGTTAGGGATTAGAGAGGAGAGTGAATGGTGGCTGCAACTTAGAGTGAATTAGGGTGAATGATGGGAAGCTGCGGATTGAATGGAGAAAAGGGTGATGGAGGCTACGGCTTAGGGTGAATGTGGCTGATTTGAGAGAATGAATAATGAATGAATGAAGAGAGACTAGGGTAGAATAATAGGGTGCGGCTGAGATGGATTTTCAAGGCTTAGGGTGAATGGATTTGAGGCTGATATGGATTTAGAAGGCATAATGAAAATTGTCAATGCATAGAATAGGGTGCGGCTAGGTTGTAAAATGTGTAGGGTTTCAGAAAATAAACCCTAGCTTATTAAAATTAAATCAAAGGCTTTTAAAATTAGGAAATAAAATCAGAAATTAAAAGGGAATGGCTGCAAGGTGCGGTTAGGGTTTTAAATTAGGTTAGGAGCATGTGTTTTAAGTGCAAACCTAGGACAAAACTACCCCCCTTGCATGGCAAGGGAAGGGGATTAGGGTTAATGCACGACAAGGTTGTGTAAGTGGGCTTAGGGCCTTCGTTTTGTGTCCTAAAGTGCCTACAAGGCCTTCAAAGTGGCTAGAAAATACAGACGTTTAAGATTAGGAAAGGTTACCAAAACGGGAAACTTAGGGTTAACTTTCCTACTTCAAGTAGGAATCCTTGTTTGAGTTGGAATCCTCGTTTTGGTAGGAATTCATCGTTGGAGTAAGAATTCATCGTTTCTTCAAGTCTTCAACTCATTCATTCCTCTTTTGCTCCAAAAGACTCCAATTTGCATCTTCTTGCACACTTTGGCCTTATAATCTGAAAATGCACAAAAGTGACTTTAAACACAAAAATAGCTAAGGAAACACAACATAAATGCACGAGAACAAGCTAATTAAGTCGCATGAATATGCTCCTATCAAACGTCACAAAAGTATCAAAGAGTTCCGCATAGGGTGGAAATAGAGCTGACTGAAGAGCATTCGGTATCTTTGAGCTTTTTTGCTGCGGTCATCAGTAACCACAGTTGCACAATTGGGACGATACACGATGGGCAATTGTAGACATTGATTTAATTCTTCCACAACCACTATCATAAATTTAATCTATTTCAAATAAGGACTTATTCGAAAAGTCTAAGATCGGTAAAGATTCTAAATACATTTCTCCTCTGAGAAATGTCATCCGGTTTTCAAACAAAAAATGATAATTGTTGACCCTAAGTCATGAATAAGATGATTTATTTCGAACGGTTTTATCCAATGGAAAATATAAATGATTCTCCAGCATGCTGCCTTAGCACAGTTGAAACATCCAAAGAGAAGTTCATTGAGCATTTCAAAATGTTCAATGTCATCGAAAGACGTAAAGCAAAGGTAAGGTGAGACAACAGTTCAGTTATCAGAAATCTTATTCATAACCAACCTCAAATTTAACTAAGTTTCCTTGGCCAATAAGTGAGGAAAAACACTATAGCCGAAAATCGCTAACCACTTGTCAATAAACCCGACAATACTAAGGTTACCTCAAATCTCACCACACTTTGTGAGAATTTCAACCTCCTTCCACTAAACTCCTTTTGGAAAAGGAAAGAATATCATCCACAAAGATCACATCTTTCGAGATAAGTATCAATCCAAACAAAACTAATGTTTGAGAAATTTGGTCTTATTGCCGAAGCAGATGAGAAAGTTGTCGAAAAAACTACTATGAAGTAGGCAGGTTAAGAAAGAAAACTTTGGTTACAAAGGATGGGCCGGCTAGACCATCAACTCGAAGTAGGGAATAATGGTTTTTAATCTTCATCCGAAGGAGTTGCCAAAATCTAGGTATGACCCTGAGGTTCAAAGTTCCCTAGATAAGGGCTTGGTTGAATAAATTCCTAGTCAATAAGCTTTAGTAACCAAGATCTTCCAAACGGTAGGAGTAGCTCGAAAAGATGCAAGGAAACTAGTGTAGTATGAGAAAGTAGATTGGTGATAATATCTCAGGTGAGACTTTGGAACATGAAACCTGAATGTACGTCCTCAAAACATACCATAATACTTCCTTTCACTATGTCACATGCTAATAGGTCTTCACCGTTTTCTTGATACTTAATTCACCTTAACAGTGAGAAATTAACTCGTACTTTAATTCTACTGTCTACCTGTGAAGGTGGTCGGAAAAGTGGCTAATCGGAGAGGTTATGTATACTTGGATAGGTGATAAGGTAAAAACAACTATGAGTTTATTGTCCTAATACAAAGCTTGCTCCTAACTTTCTGAGATTTGGTTTCTTCAGCTCAGCAGCCACAATTAATCAATCTATTAGTCAGGCACTAATTAACAATTTCATGACATTTTGATATTTTTTGCTACCCTAAAACTGTGAACTAACATTCTGGTATAAAGGTATCACTCCCAGATACTAGCACCTATATCTGGTATTAAGAATCATACCACTTAAATACTGGTTGACGATTCCTGAATATTGGACAATATCGTCAATTAGTAACGCTACCATAGGCTGATTACAGACTAGAGCCCACTCCCCGGGGGGGGGGGGGGGAGGGGGTGGCTTTGAACGACTAATAAGGAACTGGTCCTGTGAGGGGGTGTTCCATAACTCTAAAAGAAATACTCACTACTTCGAGGATTTTGTACCAATCGTAGGTATAACAACTTGTACTTCGTTACCTATACTCATCAAAATGACGAGTACATCACCAAAAAGAAATTTGGAAACTAGTATTGGTTACGATGTCCCAAAGCCAAAAAGAGGAATTTACTAATAATCTACTTTAGAACGGCTTAAACGGAAGTCGATCTTCCCCCTAAAGATCCAAAATGATAATTATTGCGGTTAAGAAGACTAGTACCATCGGGAACCATAAGTGACCGTCCCCCATATGTTTCTTTAATCGAGTGCTACCACATTAGCACTAGGTTGTCGCTCCAGACAGTTTTGGAATCTTGACAAAGTAAACTTCGTAGGAATCCCAATTGATGGTATGCTAACGGGTACTGCTAAGGAATCAAAGTCAATTCTGGTTTCCTATCTCGAAAAGGCTGATAACATTAGTGTGAAAATAATGATGGGATTGATTTACAGTTCCCTGGTGACACATCGTTATCGATACATTAGCCCTGCTTCAGGGTCATCCACTCAACTTAAGTCTACATATTTCCTTGGCAAGGAAGTTATTCGCATTAAGTCTATAAGCATTCGCCAAAGTGACCTTCTAAAATGTCAGACAAGTAGACAAAATAGCCTAAAACTTAGGAAAAACTAACATATTTCTCATATCCAATGAGGTGGCAAGATTCGAATAATAGGCTCAAGAACCGAGAATGCTTTCATCATACATGTGATGAACGCAATATTGCCCAACTTATACTCTGATACCAAACTAACACACCTCGACTGGAATGTCCACTAAGACTCTGAGTCGAGTTGTGCTGGCCGACACCTGGAAGGTGACGAAGCCATAAAGTATAATGATGCGGAAAATGTGAATAAATTTGAACCTAAAAGTGCCTAAAGACCAGAGTGCACTGTGAGCTGGAATGAACCCATTTCACACGTGACGTTAGAGCATAATATAGTAGTGTGGGTAAGGATCATACCCTCAGAGGTAGCCATCCATATAGAGATTCGCAAAGAATCCTCGTCGATACGAACATTCAGTAGTTAAAACCTAGAGGGGCGAAAAACAGAAAATGAGAGTAGGCAAAAACAAAGCTTTTTAGAACCATTTCTGTTTCCAAAAAATAACAACCCCTCACCGTAAAACCCATATAATTTCCAAGAAAATAATAATACATATGTATATAAAAATCAAGCTTGAGAGCAATGAAAACCAAAATGAGTGCCATGTCAAGTATCTTAGTAATAAATATGTAAGCCAGGTGATGCAAATCAATATAAAAAGATATATCAGCTGGAGACACCTAACGTGACCTGTATGATTGAATCTATAGCTCATAAACAATTCTTGCACACAAGTCGGAACCATATAATGTGATTTGTACGACATGTTATGAGTAAATAAATACGCTCAAGTGGTACAATCACGTAAAGGTTTTGCAAAGTATCGCAAGTCACCTATGAGTCGGAACCACCTAATGTGGTTTGTACGACAGGCTGGCACCTGCCTTGGATCTAAGGTGAGCGTGTGGTGCAAGAGGTGACCGATCACGTGAAGGCTAAGCCCTAACCTTGGGTGGAGCACTAACACCGGGGTGCAGGATAATAAGTACCAAACGCATCCAGGCATAACCATACACATCACAACCACTAACATCATAATGTACTCACCTCTAGCTTTCCTAGGCTCCGCAACATCATGCAACATTATGCATGACTACACTAATGCATATACTAAAATATAATGCAAGTATGACATGTCATTTCAATCACATTTCATTTAAAAAAATTTATGGGAAAAACGTAAAGTATACATATGTATATATAGAAAACCAAAAGCCCACTCACCTGGAGTCCGCGCTACAACTCCCTAGCATGAATATCGAGATGTCTCGAATGACAGTCGCCTAAAGAAAATATCAAATCACATCTCAGAATCCTTACTGATAGAACACGTAATTTACATAAAACACATCCCCCAAGGACGATCTAGAATGATTTGAGACTCATTGACCAAAAGTCAACCGTCGGTCAAAGATCGATGGTAGGGTCTACAACCCTACGTAACTCAATCCAGAAGATCCGCTCCTCGAATTTCCGATCAATAAGTTCCAAAGATCCACATTATGTTTCTAAAACATCATCCTAAAATTTCATTATGATCCAACGGTTGGATCTCCACTAATTGCAAATTCAAGTGGCGATTAACGTTTTATTTTACGAACTTACAAATCCAATTCAGGAAGATCCGCACATCAGATTCTTGATCCTTAAGTTCCTATGATCCTCAAATATTACATACTATAACATATTAAATTTGGTGACAATCCAACGGTCGGATCGTCGATTCATATTTTTACCAAGTAACGTACCTTAATCAAACTAGATTCACAATAATCAAATCACATTATATGGATATCAAATCTACGATCAATGTATCGATTTAACATAAAATAGCATCGGCGGTCCACTGGCCATGCACCGCCGCCGGTGGCGGTTGGCCGCCCCGACTTGCCCGAAAATTCAACTATTTCTAAAAATTTTCAATTTTTACAGGAATAAAGATCTTAATGAGTGGAACAACTGTCATACCTATGACTAAGGCCAATTTGACCAGGAAAATCCCCAATTTAGGTCAAACCGTACGGAACCCTAAACTTGGGTGTGTTCGATTCAACCTCCAAATTCACTCCAACGCCCGAACATTGCTCGGGCTTTTTTCCTGGGGTTGAGGGGAGCCTAGTGGTGGTGGTAATTTGCTGGGTTAACTACATAATCGTCGGATTTCTCCATGGCACCCATGGAATCCACGGGTTTCGTTCTACTTAAATTCAAGCTCAAACCCAATAAAATTTAGTTGGAAATGGAAGATGGGAAGATAAGGATTAGTTTTTATGTGGTGGTGAGGGTTAGATCGTCGAAAAACCGACGGAAAAATGTACGGAAGGCGGCGGTGTGGGTGGTGCCCGACGGTTTACACGGGCCAACCTGTGTCTCCCCCCAATTTTTTTCTCTCATTTCCCCTTCTTGCTCCTATTTTTGATTGGTCACCTTCCTCCCTACTTTCCTCCTTTCTCTTCTCTCCTTCTCATCCCAGCCGTCAATTTCTTTCTTTCCTTCCATCCTAGTCACACAAGTGGCCTCACAGATCTTTCCTCCAGAATTCTGGAGCCTTCCAAGTTAAATAAAATTACCAAAATATCCCTAACTTTAAACGATAATAACTCTTTCGTTATAACTTCAAATCACATCCTGTTTGCACCCACGCGTCCGTAGTAATGAGTACTACAAGAATACGCCAAGAAAATTAGGGGTGGGCACGGTTTAGTTCGGTACGGTTTTGAGTGAAACCGAAACCGAAACTGAAATTTTTTGCGGTTCAGTTCGGTGCGGTTTTGAAGCCAAAACCAAAATGAAACCAAACTGTTTGGTTCGGTTCGGTGCGGTTTCAGATGGTTTCGGTTTGGTTTTTAAGAAAAAAATGTATAATTTGCAATTTAACATATTAATAAGCCTTTCCCAGTAGCAATAGGAAAAAGACATTTGTTATGTAAACAATTAGCATGTTGCATGCAGTTGTGATGTTAAAAACAAAAGGGTGTCCCATATAAGGTTTAACATAAAACAAGTTGAATAACTTTGAATTCATTAAACGTGAGCGAAACTTTCATACTAGAATATGTAATATCATGCTTCAAATGAATGGACTTCATTAGATCATTGTTCGACTCTTGATAACAAGATTAGTCCACCCTTATACATATATGTGTGTGTGTGTGTGTATGTGTGTGTGTGTGTGTGTGTGATGGTATAAAATAACAAAGGTCCTTCAAGTTAATGAACGAAAGAAGGTGATGAATGATGATGTGGTTGAGTCCATACTAAATGTATGGATTCTAATTCTCTATAAATACTACCTTATAAATACTACCTTATTCTCTCCAAAACTCAATTCCAATTCTCTTGCAAAACTCTCTAAATTCTCCAAACACTTTTCCCTCAAAATTCTAACCTTGGCATCGGAGGTTCTTTAGCCAAAGCCCCCTCCCAAAAATCATCATGGGTATGTGAGGCTCTTGGCCTTGACCTAAGGTGTTATTTGTTTTGTAGGTGTAATTTTGTCCTAGAGTAAGGAGGAAGAAATTTGCATCCACAAATTGATGCTTTCATTGAGAGTTGAGTCCCACACTCGTAAAAGACTCTCTGTCACATCCCGATCCAGGCCCCCACCACTCCTGGGCTCGACTCCACCTTAGCACGATATTGTCTGTTTTGAACCCTGACCATGCCCTCATGGTTTTGTTTCTGGGAACTCACACGAGAACTTCCCAGTGGGTCACTCATCATGGGATTGCTCTCGCACGAACTCGTTTAACTTCGAAGTTCCGATGGAATCCGAAGCCAATGAGCTCCCAAAATGCCTCATGCTATATGGAGATGGGAATATACATATATGGCTTACACGATCCTCACCCCTGGGTGATGTGAAATCTTACAATCCACCCCCCTTAGGGGCTCGACGTCCTCGTCGGCACACTTTCGGCCAGGGATTGGCTCTGATACCAAATTGTTACAACCTTGCTTGGGCCCCCACCACATCCCTGGCTCGACTCCACCATAGCACGATATTGTCTGCTTTGGGCCCCAACCACGCCCTTATGGTTTTGTTTCTAGGAACTCACATGAGAACTTCCTAGTGGGTCACCCATCATAGGATTTCTCTCACGTGAACTCGCTTAACTTCGGAGTTTTGATGGAACTCGAAGCCAGTGAACTCCCAAAAGGCCTCGTGCTATATGGATATGGGAATATACATATAAAGCTTACAGGATCTTCACCCCTAGGCGATGTGGGATCTTACAATCCAAACTGACACACCCCGACTAGGAAAGTCCACTTGGACTCCGAATCGAGTGTGCTGGCCGACACCTGGAGGGTGATGAAGCCATAAAGTGTAGTGTAATGGAAAAAGAATGTGAATAAATTTAAACCTAAAAGTGCCTAAACAAAAGAGTGCGCGGGTGAGCGGGATTGCACCCATTTCACACATGATGGTAGAGCATAAGAACAGTACAGTAATTAGGGTGAAGGTTATACCACTAAAGATAACCATCTACTAAGATTTGCCAAAATCCTCATTTACACGTAAGCACAACTACTAAACCTAGAAGGGCGAAAAACAAAGTTGAGTGGGTCAACAAAACAACATTTTGTAAAAACCTTTATTTTCGAATATACTAACCCCTCGCTGTAAAACAAGTATAGTTTCCTTAAAACATACTACATAGTATGTAAACAACAGTAACAACAATATAACCAGGAAATATGCCAAGTCATGAGATATCAAATGCCACAATATATAATCATGTGATAATCAAGTATAACTAAGTGCTCATCCATCTAAGCTGACACACGAGTTCGAACAGAGAATCTCTAACACGAACAGGACTAGGTGTAATCAATACGCTCCAGTACTACGATCATGTGAAGGCTGGTGCAGAAGCATGGTCACATACAACTTGGATTGCCTAATGCATTCTACCCGACAGGACTGGCACCTAACTTGGATCCAAGGCAAGCGAATGGTACGGATGTGAACATACATGTGAAGGACTGGCCCTGGCCCTGGGGCGAGTACTAAAACCGGGGTGCAGCAGATGAGCATGTACAAATATGTAAGATTGTCATTATAGTAATATCCCAACCATATAGCAGCATTTATCACACTTTATATCACAATAACAATATTTGGCAATATAAGCGTAAAAGTGAAGTAACTACGCATATAGGGAAACTATAAATATGTATAGGTATAAAATAAACTGCCCATTCACCTAGAGTCCACGCTACAACTCCGTAGCACGAATATTAAGGTGTCATGAATGATTATTGTCTAGAACAACTATCAAATCACATCTCAGAATTCTTATCGATAGAACACGCAACTCACGTAAAACACATCCCTGAGGACGTTTTAGAATGATTTGAAACCCATTGACTAAAAGTAAATTGTCGGTTAAAGGTCGACCGTAGGGTCCACAACCCTACATAACTCTATCCAAAAGATCCGTACCTTGGATTTCCAATCCGTAACTTCCAAAGATCCACATTATGCATCTAGAACAACATCCTAAGGTTTCGGAACGATCCAACGGTCGGAACGTCAATTCATGCAAGGACCCTATGGCGGCCAACTAGGTGGTTAACAATGAAACTACATTAAAACATCGTTTTCACTAAATGGATGTTAAATATAGAGTTGGAGCATCCAAATTGGCCTAAGATGGTCAGTGGGTTCTGGGCCCATGCGCCGTCGCACACAGTGGTTGGCCGCCACGGTTCGCCGGAAAATTCTATTATTTCCAAAAATTCTCAAATTTTATAGAAATGAAGATCTCAAAGAGAGGAACAACTTTTATACCTGCCACAAAGTCCAAAAGTGGACGGAAGATGGTCAACTTTGCCCACAAAGTCGGCGGGTGCGTAAAGCTTCCCGGCATCAATTCGTCGTCTACGGTGATCCAACAAGGTCAAGGTTGGTTAGGATTTGCTCCAGGGATGATGGGCTACAAAGCCCAAGTGGTGGCATCAGCCATTGCTTCATCGATTCGCCGAAAATTTGAAAAGAGTGGCTGGAGCACTGTTGATTTTTGTCGACTTTCGTGGCCCCAAACCGCCATATATCGTGGTTAATCAAGGTGGTTCTTGGGTGAGTTTTGTAAAGGGAATGAGAGCTTCCATGTGGTGGTGGTGGCGTCGAAAACCTCCACCGGAGTTGGCCAGAATCGGCTTTAGAAAATGGGTGATCACACAAGTCGCTTTGGGTTGTGCACGGGTTGAAAAGCTGACAAGAATGGAGGGGAGAAATCTCTCTTTTTCCTGATTGGCTACTGCCTCCTCCCTCTTTTCTAATTGGTTCCTTGTCCCTTTAATTTAATTGGTCCACCATTCCCTTATTTGAAGGCTAATTGGGCCTCATCCCACAAGGTGGGAATTTAATTTAATTAAAACTAAATTTTGAATAACCAATTTCAAACGTCCATAACTATACTGTTATAATCCAGACTCGTAAACGGCTTTTGCCTGTGCGTTCATACCAACGATTACTACGTGGATACGTTAAAAGGATAAGTCATACGTACCTCTAGACGATGGTCAACGAAAGTCAAAGTCCTTGCCTCTTGGGCATTTTGTAAATTCACGCTTTTAAAATTTATAAAACGTAAAATTAGGGACGGGTTGTCACACTCTTGCATCCAAGGTTTTCTATTTTCTTGTTCATTTGTAGATTTTTTGTACGTACTTATTTTTAGAATTTTTTATTTGCAAAAATTCTTTGGTAAAACGTAAAAGAAAAGTACAATGGCAAGAAATTTGGAAACTTCAACAAACGAAAATTCCAATGTTCAAGAGATGGGACCACGACAATCCACGAGGCTAAACGTGACAATAAGTGGAGCGGCACTACCACCACAAGGCTCCACCATGGCAACGACTGCGGTAGCCACCTACGGCGAGGTCCATGGCTCCACCACCAAGGCCCAAGTCGTGTCATCCAAAGCCTACACGGGCCCAAGCCCAAGGTGAGACGGCCTGAGCCACTCCAACCCGACGTGAACTGAACGCGTTACCAAGCCGAGCCCTAGCTTCGCACCCACGTGCACCGCACTTTGAGTAGCCCACTCTTTTGGCCCAGCATGTTCCCGCCAAGTAGCCCACTCTAGTGGCCCAACTTGCTTCCGCGGCCTAGCCTACTCCCGTGACCCAGCCTGCTTCCGTGGCCCAGCTTGCTCATGCTGAGTAGCCCACTCTTGTGGCCCAGCCTACTATTGTGGCCTTCCAAGAAGCCCAAATCAGTCCAAGATTAATTCAACTGTCCTGGCTCCAAATTTCCAAACCGATGATCGAACCGGGAACATTATCACCATATTTTTCTACGAATTTGACATTTCACAACTCAAATCTCGCACTCGAAGTCTACCACACTTCCACTACTCAAGGAGATACATTCATTCCAAGCTCTTCCAACCCAAATGGAGAACAACACTTGTCTCGACAAGTTATAGAGTTGACGAGCGCCCTTGCAGCCCACCAAGATGCAATGTGCCCCAGACAAGGTGCCTTGAAGTAGGATAAGGGCAGACGTCTCCCGGCAAGCAGCCACTCGACCAGCCACGAACCGAGCGTTTGGGTAATGTACACTCCTGATTAGACCCTCGAGATAGTGTATACTCCCGTCTTAGCGCGCGGAGAAGCGTGCACTCTCGACTAGGCCCATGGACGAGCATACCTTCACGGTTGGGGTCACACTTTGATAGTGAACATGAGCAACCTTCCAAGCCAATTGTTCATTTGCGGCTAAGCCCGCAAGGAGTGTCCTCCACCTCACATCGAAGCAGGCAACATGACGGACGGAGAGAAGCAGTCACTCAATCCGGCTCAAGTTCAATTGGTAACCTACGAGAAATTCGCTCGTCTGCTAGGAATGTACCACATACGCTGTAGCTGCAACATAGACGGGCCGAATACATAGAAGAGCAGCCTAGACCAGCAGGTCACCATTGGGGGCAACCGAGAGCTCTACTACCCTCAACAAAGGCAAATTCAGGAAGAAGTAAAGAGACTCTTGACTAAGAGATTGGCAATTTCCAATGCAACGAGGTCACTAACAAGGCACTACAATGGAACATAACCAACATAAGCAAGTCACCCTTCACAGACGAGATTGAGCAAGCAGAGCAGCCTTCCAAAAAGGACTTCCAACAGACCACTTGCTAATTTGGAAAATTGATCAAGAAAAAAAAAAAAATCTCCTTCCAAAAATGACTTCCAGCAGACTACTGGCTGATTTGGAAAATTGATCATGAAAAAAAAAAATCTAACTCCGCCAGACTCTTTGCTCTAATAGACAAGCATGCACTTTGGGACAAGGCTTGCCAATCAAGATGCAAGGCCTTCAAAAAGAACCTGACATCACCTCCCTACTATCCAAACCGGAAGGAGCAGATGAACTATTCACATGTTTGACAGTATCTAAAGCAGCAATAAGCTCTACCATCATACGAGAAGAGTTGGGGGCCCGATTACCTGTATTTCACAATTCAAAAGCTCTCATCGATGCTACCAAAAATTCAAAAACTAACTTTGGCGATAATTGTTGCAACCCGGAAGCTCAAGTTTTACCTTCAGACGCACGTACTCATAATCATGACGCACTATTCTGTCCAATCCAGATGCTTCACAATAAAGGCGTAGACACTGGCGGATGCAAAATTTTCTAACGAACGCAACAACTCGACCTAAAGGTGCGCAAAGGGCAGTCGAACACCATCTCCTGCTACATGGTACACAGCCCCAGCCGACCCTTACTTCATAATTCAACTCTAAAGTGGCCCAATACCGGCAATTGAGCATTTCTTACTGCGTGTAGCATGGCCCCAGCTCCACGGCTCCTTACCACGTATTCATGACACAACTGGGCGACCCAATGACGACTCTATGACTCCCTTCTGTGCCTTCACGCTTAGCCTAGACGATGCAACAGAGCGGCCTAATGACGCCCCAGAGGTAGCCAAGCACGCCCTATCTGTGCCTACTCCACTTGATGGTGACTTCTGGCATTTGCATGTCGACGACGCATCCAACTACAAAGGTTCGGGAGCAGGTGTAGTCCTTGTCACCCCAAATGGTTTGATGCCCGAGTAGACGATCATTCTAGGCTTCAAAGCTTCCTACTACGAAGTAGAGTACGAGGCCCTACTAGCAGGCCTCTGAATGGCAAAAGACTTAGCGGTGAAAAGGCTCACAATTCATTACGATTCCCAGCTAATCATTAGCCAGACTACTTGAGGCGTTTCAAACTTACACCTTCACTCAAATTCCACGGGAAGACAACATTCACAAGGATGCATTAGCCGGCCTAGGCTCTAATTTTGACTACCAACTTAAACGCTCTATTCATGTGGAGTATCTAGACAAGCTAAGCATAGAGGCGGAGCCAATAGCCGAAGTGTTGGAGTATATTATAGATTACCTGGTCAATGACACATTCCCCATGGAAAGGTTGGAGTCTAGAAATCTCCAAATAAAGGCAACATGGTACTACATGTGGAACGACATTCTCGTCCAAAAATCCTACATTGGACCATATCTTTGCTGCCTAGTGCTTCCTGATGACCTAAAGGTTCTAAGCTCAATCCACGAAGGGGTTTGTGGAAATCACTCCAGAGGCCAACCCTTAGCATAGAAGGTTCTAAATGCAAGCTACTACTAGCTTACTATACACCAAGACGCTAAGAAGTTAGTACAAAAGTACGACCGCTGCCAACGCTACAAGCCGGTACCAGCACTGCCTGCTAGCAAATCACACCTACAGATAGGTCCTTGGCCGTTCTTGTAGTGGGCAATCGACTTGGTAGGGCCAATGCCACTCGCTACTGATGGCAAAGGCATGACGATCATGACAACCGATTACTTTACTAAATGGGTAGAAGCAGAGCCCATGACTACCACGACATAAACGAACATAAAGCGCTTCATATGGAGGAACATCATTTATCGATTTGGCATCCCTCAATCCATCATCACAAACAATGCCCCACAATTCGTAGGCAAAGATTTGGCGAAGTTCTTCCAAGAGTATAACATTAAGCAGCACATGTCCACACTGAGATATCCTCAAGGTAATGGGCAGGCCAAAGCATCCTATAAGACAATCCTCGACTGCCTCTCCAATGATAGGAGCATATTCATGCGACTTAAATGGCTTGTTCTCGTGCATTTACGTTATGTTTCTCTCGTTATTTTAGTCCTTTATGCTTCTTTTGTGTGTTTTTAGGTTCTAAGGGCCTAGGGAGCAAGAAAGTGCATTTTGAGGCCATTTGGAGCATTTTTGGGCATGGATTGGATAGCTTATCCATGGAGCCAAGAGGATGGACGAATTTGAAGGCCTTGTATGCACTTGAAGACACAAAACAATGGCCCTAACCCAATTACATTCACCTTGCCTTGGGCTTAACACAAACACCATTCCTTGCCATGCAAGGGGGAGCAATTTGGGTCCATTTCATGTACTTAAACTCTAGCCCAATCCACAATCACTTCAAAGCCATGCAAAACCTTTCAACACCCTTTAATCATCCCCCTTTAAGTTATGATTTTATTTCCTAACCCTACATGCATTATTTATTAGTATCTTTACAAGACATTATCATTGCATAACATTCCATTTCCACCTCTTTCCCACCTAATTCACATGCCTTCATTCATTCTTTATTCCACTTACACTCATCATCACACACCTTAGCATTCAACACATGCAATCACATGCATCACAACCACAAAGAACCATCCCCAAAACACTTTGCCGTGAGTTCCCACTCCCATTTCCAGCTTTCCATAACTTTTCCTAGTTGTTTTATTACATACATTCCCCCTTCATTATTCCAAACACATGCACCCATAATCATTCATCCCCTCCTAGCTGCAATATTCCCTCTTTTGTTCCCCCATTTCACCTATAAATAAGCATCCAACACTCCTCAAAATTCACTTACTCTTCCATACACATTTTCAGTTACAAACACCAAGCAACAAACCCATTCCATTGCCGTGAGTCCCACTTCATTTTCTGCATATTTTCTCTTCATTCTTCCATCTCCAACCACTCCCTACTCCATTCCACATACACCTAAAGCCCTTAAGCTCACCTTAGACCTTGTGCTACAACAACGAGGAAGAAAAGAGTGCTTAAACGTTCATACAATTCAAGTTTGAGTTGTTGGAATGTTTAGGTGTTTCTTTGATTTCAAAGTTTAAATTTAATTCTCTTTGTTTTGTACGTATGAGAAGGGAAGAGAAGAGTGCCTAAACGTTCATACAATTCACGTTTGAGTTGTTGGAATGTTTAGGTGTTTCTTTGATTTCAAAGTTATGAGGAACTAAACCCCCTTTAGCTAGGGGGTGATTCGAAACTATGTTTATATTTGCAATTTGAATTGATTACGTTTGGTTGGAATTTCATAAGTTGTGGATTCAATTCGTTTAACTGTTTGATTGATAACTTATTTATGTATGTTCATTGAGATTGCAAGCTTAATTTTCATGCATAAATATGACGCTAGAATATAAGTGAATTTCACCTAATCGCTATGAACTTATATTCACAAGTAGTGGAGGTTGCTTATAAACAATCGCGTTAAACGAATTCTTGGCATAAGTTTCATGCGTATTCCATAGTAACGAATGCCTCGTCGATGTTTATGATTTCCGTTGAACTTAATGATCTTTGTTGAATGTCTCTATCATGCGTATTCCATAGTTAGGGACTTTGATTAAGAATAATTTGGTTGTAATGCGTATTCCATTCAATCCAACGAATTTAGGGAAATCTGAAAGTTAATCTAAGCGGATCTAATTAACTTGGAGCATTGAGTTTCACAACTTATCGAAAGACCAACTGAGAATCAATTTTGTTTTGCAAGTGTAACATGTGTGGAGAAGAACCCCTTGGCTATTCCATCATCCATATTTTTATCACATTCATATTTACATTTTGCCTTTAATTATATTCTGTCTTTTTAATTTAATATCGTCCAACCACAATTCCCCCCCCCCTATTTTGTTAAGTCTTAATCATTCGTATTTGTTTTATTTTTGTATCTTTAAGCTTTTGGAGTCATAAACAATTGCAAATTCGTCTAAATCAAGTTCTAGCTTCTATTTGAGTCAATTTGATTGTTTTAGACAATTTGAGTTTTTCAAAGCCTTTCTGAGTCATAGTAGCCTTGTTAAGAGTATTTTAATTTAGTTTTTATGTTTTTAAGTCAATTTAGAAGGTTTTAGCAAGCCCTCCTAATCCCCGGTCTAGAACGATCCCTCACTTATCCATTCTACTACAATTGTCAAACGAGGGTTTAATTTGAGTGTCAAGTAAAATCTCGCATCAAATTTTTGGCGCCGTTGCCGGGGATTAGCAACTTTGCTAATCCTTTGTCTTTATTTTTATATTTTGTTTTTCGTGCATTCTTATTTCAAATTCTTAGTTTGTTTGTTTCCTTGTTTTTTAGGTACTGTGTATGACTCGTCGCTCTCGGCCTATTATAGAGAACATCTCCGACTTTGACGGTGATTTTGAACGCACTTTGAGGAGAACGAGGAGTCAACAAGAGCCACCACAACCTCCACCACAACCTGGGCTTGAAGAAGACGAAGTAGGTGTAGAAGAAAAGCCCACGGATCAGATTTTTGAAGAAGAACAAGCCATGGCAGCAGATAATAGAACCATCAAGGAGCTTTCGGCCTCGGGTTTGGATAATGCATTGCCTCTTTGTATCCAATACCCCACGGCTGCAGAGGGGAAGACTGAGGAATTTGAACTCAAATCCAGTTTGTTACACCATATTCCGAAGTTCCATGGCTTGTCTATGGAAGACCCCAACAAACACTTGAAGGAGTTCGAGGTGGTTTGTTCGAGCATGACCCCCGTCAATGTGGATGGGAGTATATTGAAGATGAAAGCCTTTCCATTTTCACTTATGGACAAGGCCAAAGATTGGCTCTACGAACTAGCCCCGGGAACTGTGACTTCGTGGGAGAGTATGAAGCGTGCTTTCTTGGAGAAATTCTTCCCTACTTCGAGAGTGATTCTCCTACGGAAGAAAATTAGTGGTATTCAACAGAATCATGGTGAGACATTCCCGGCTTATTATGAGCGCTTCAAGGGCCTTGTAGCTTCATGTCCTCAACATCAAATGAAGGAGGAACTTCTCCTTCAATATTTCTATGAGGGCCTCCTTCCTATCGAACGTCAAATGGTTGATGCATCAGCGGGAGGAGCATTGGTGGACAAAACACCAAGGGATGCCAAGATTCTCATAGCCAACCGAGCGCTCAACGCTCAACAATATGAAGGAGTGGGCCAAAGGGAAGCCCCACGGCAACAAAGTGTAAATGAGGTGAGTGCTATTTCTGAAATTCAATCACAACTTGCTAATCTTACTTCTCTTGTTTCTCAGGTTGTGATTGGTCCAAAAGCACAAGAACACCAAGTTTGTGGCGTGTGCTCAATTCAAGGGCATCCATCCGACAAGTGCCCTCAACTAATCGAGAATGGTGGGTGGGAATCTGCCAATGCAATTGGTTTCCAAGGACAAAATCAAAACAACCCATACTCGAACACTTACAATGCCGGATGGAGGGACCATCCAAACTTCAAATGGAGGGAGCCACAACAAGCTGCCCAACAAGGAGGATTTAGGCCAAACCCCCCTGGTTTTTATTCCAAGCCGTATGCACCCCAACAACCTTCGACATCATCTCATTCAGGTACGTCCTTGGAAAGTGATCAAGCTATGCAATTACTAACCTCTATTTCGCAGGGGTTGCAAAATCAAAACAACCGGATAGCAAATAACGAGAAGGAGATGACGGATATGAAGAAACAAATAGGGCAGATTTCTGAGTTCCTTGGACAGATTAGAGAGCAAGGAAAGCTTCCTAGCTCAACCACAGTCAATCCAAAGGGAGGATTCGAATCCGCCAAGGCCATCACCCTAAGGGGTGGAAAAGAAGTTGGGACCGAGCCAAACAATCCCAAATCTGCCCAGAAAGTAGATGAAGAGACGACACAACCTGAGGCAGATCACCCTAACTCGGCCAAATCAGGTAATTTAAGTTCAAATTCATGTACTTCACGTCCTAATCTGCCCAATGTACCTTTTCCTCGCAGGTTCATGCAAGAAAAAAAGGAAGAAAGCGAGAAGGACATTCTTGAAACGTTCCGGAAAGTGCAAGTGAACATACCGCTTCTTGATGCAATCAAACAGGTTCCAAAGTATGCTAAATTCCTCAAGGACCTATGCAATACAAAGAGAAGAAGGGCAAACAAAGAGGTAGTGAAGGTAAGCGAGAATGTGTCCGCTGTTTTGCAACGTAAACTGCCTACCAAGTGCAAAGACCCCGGTAGTTTCACGATTCCTTGTGTAATTGGACATAATCGTTTTGAACATGCCATGCTTGATTTAGGTGCATCCATAAATGTCATGCCTTATTCTATTTATGCATCTATGAATTTGGGTGAATTAAAACAAGATGGTGTAATTATACAATTGGCTGATCGTTCTAACGCGTATCCAAAAGGAGTTTTGGAGGATGTGCTTGTGCAGGTGAACCATTTAATTTTTCCGGCTGATTTCTACATCCTAGACATGGAGGATTCAGCCCATTCTACATCTTTGCCGATTCTCCTTGGTAGGCCATTCATGAAGACGGCCCGAACGAAGATTGATGTATACAAAGGCACCTTGACAATGGAATTCGATGGGGAAGTGATTGATTTTAATATTTCTGAAACTATGAGATATCCCGTTGATGACCATTCTTGTTTTTCCATTGATGTTATCGATTCTTTGGCGCAGGTATACCTTGAAGAATTGAACGATGACGCCCTGGAAACAACCATCACTAAGGCCATAGAGCGCAAAAATGAAGGATTTGGGCCAATGCAAGGCCACGGCAAGGAGGAGGAATTCTTTGCAATGGGTTCTAGTGAAGAAATACTTGAGGTTGTGGCAGACCTTGAGTCATTGCCACAACAATATGGTAAGGTTCCACTCTCACTTTCAAATTCAGTTTCCACTAAGATGCTACCTTCTGTTGTTCAGGCACCATCGCTTGAACTTAAGTCGTTGCCGGACCATTTGAAGTATGAGTTTTTGGGAAAAGGCGAAACATTGCCCGTTATCATTTCATCAAGTCTCACGGCAATGGAGGAGGAGAAGCTTGTGAGGGTGCTGCGAGAGCACAAAACGGCCATAGGGTGGACTTTGGCCGACATTAAAGGAATAAGCCCTACCACATGCATGCACCGTATACTTCTTGAGGAGGGGGCTAAACCAACTCGAGAGGCTCAACGCCGTCTCAACCCTCCGATGATGGAAGTGGTAAAGAAGGAAATAATCAAGCTTTTGGATTGCGGAGTGATCTACCCTATCTCCGATAGCCGTTGGGTCTCTCCAGTTCAAGTCGTTCCCAAGAAGTCCGGAGTAACTGTTATCAAGAATGATGAGAATGAGCTCGTGCCTACACGCATTCAGACTGGATGGCGGGTATGTATCGATTACCGGAAGCTAAATACCATGACTAGGAAAGATCACTTTCCTTTGCCATTCATCGACCAGATGCTCGAAAGGTTAGCTGGTCATGCTTTTTACTGTTTTCTTGATGGATACTCTAGATATAACCAAATTGTGATAGCCCCGGATGATCAAGAGAAGACCACATTCACATGTCCCTTTGGAACATTTGCTTATCGTCGCATGCCATTTGGCTTATGCAACGCACCGGCCACTTTCCAAAGGTGTATGGTAAGTATATTTTCCGATTTTGTTGAAAAGATCATTGAGGTTTTCATGGATGATTTCAGTGTATTTGGGAGTTCATTTGATAATTGCTTGGATAATCTGACCTTAATTTTGAAATGATGTGTTGAAACTAACCTTGTCTTGAATTGGGAGAAATGTCACTTTATGGTGAAACAAGGTATAGTTTTAGGACATATTGTTTCAGAAAAAGGAATTGCAGTAGATAAATCGAAAATAGACCTTGTACGTCACTTACCCTCTCCTACTTCGGTTAGAGAGGTACGTTCGTTTCTTGGCCATGCAGGGTTCTATAGGCGTTTTATCAAGGACTTCTCCAAGATGTCCAACCCTCTTTGCCGATTGCTTCAAAAAGATGTGCCATTCAAGTTTGATGAAGAGTGTAATTCGGCATTTAACCAACTCAAGGAGAAGCTAGTCTCGGCCCCCATTATTGTACCTCCAGATTGGAGCCTTCCGTTCGAGCTCATGTGCGATGCATCCGACTATGCATTAGGAGCTGTTCTAGGACAAAGAAGAGACAAGCGGCCGCATGTCATATACTATGCCTCTCGGACTCTCAATGATGCCCAATTGAACTACTCCACGACGGAAAAAGAACTTCTAGCTGTGGTTTTTGCTTTAGATAAATTTCGTTCATATTTAATTGGTACTAAAGTAATCGTTTATTCTGATCATGCAGCTTTGAGGTACTTGCTCACGAAAAAGGAAGCAAAGCCGAGGCTTATCCGTTGGATTCTTCTTCTTCAAGAATTTGATATTGAAATCCGGGATAAGAAAGGAAGCGAGAATGTAGTGGCTGACCATTTAAGCCGAATGATCCACGAGGAGCATGAACATGCCGTACCTATCCCTGAAACTTTTCCCGATGAGCAGCTGCTATCCATTGAGGTAAGTGAACCATGGTATGCAGATTTAGTGAATTACTTGGTGACTAAACAAATTCCAAATGAACTAAACAAGCACCAACGTGATAAGCTTAAAAATGATGCACGTTTCTATGTTTGGGATGACCCTTATTTGTGGAAGTATTGCTCAGATCAAATTGTACGTAGATGTGTGCATGATTCTGAATTTCACTCAATTCTAAGCTTTTGTCACACATATGCATGTGGTGGTCATTTTGGCACACAACGCACTGCCCTCAAGGTTCTAGAGTGTGGTTTTTATTGGCCGACTATATTTAGGGATGCTAGAACCTTTTGTATGTCTTGTGATCGTTGCCAACGAATGGGTAACATAGGTACCAAGGACCAAATGCCGCAAACCCCTGTCTTTAATGTAGAAATTTTTGATGTTTGGGGCATTGATTTCATGGGCCCTTTCCCTCCATCTTATGGTTTCACTTATATCTTGCTAGCCGTTGATTATGTTTCTAAATGGGTGGAAGCAAAAGCCACCCGTACTAACGATTCTAAGGTAGTTGCAGATTTCGTGAAAACTAACATTTTTGCTAGGTTTGGAATGCCGAGAGTAATCATAAGTGATGGAGGGTCTCACTTTTGCAATCGGACCATTGAGGCGTTGCTAAGAAAGTACCATGTCAACCATAAGGTCTCCACACCTTACCATCCTCAAACAAATGGCCAAGCCGAGGTGTCTAATCGAGAAATAAAACAAATTTTGGAGAAGACCGTTGGACCAACAAGGAGGGATTGGAGCTTACGTTTAGATGATGCACTGTGGGCATATCGTACGGCATACAAAACACCCATTGGGATGTCACCTTTTCGGCTCGTCTATGGTAAGCCATGTCATTTGCCCGTAGAGTTAGAGCACAAGGCACATTGGGCCGTGAAGATTTTCAACATGGACATAGATGCAGCGGGAGTTCATAGGAAGCTCCAATTGAATGAACTTGAGGAGATTCGGAATGAAGCCTATGAGAATGCCCAGATGTACAAAGCCAAGACCAAAGCATTCCATGATAAAATGATTCGAACCAAGACCTTCACAGTTGGGCAGAAAGTGTTACTTTTTAACTCTCGCCTACGTTTGTTTCCTGGTAAGTTGCGTTCTAAATGGATTGGCCCGTTTGTTGTTACTAATGTTTTCCCTCATGGTGCAGTGCAAATCAAAAGTTCAAGGACGCAGCAAGAATTCAAAGTGAATGGGCATCGATTGAAGCCCTATTACGAGATGTTTGAGGAGCATGTCGTGGAGGAGGTACCCCTCCATGCCGTGGAACCTAGTCAAGCTTAAACGGAGGTACCGTCCGGCTGCAAGACGTAAAAGAAAGCGCTTCGTGGGAGGCAACCCATGCATCCGAATAGAGAAGAACTTGGAAACCCCTTTAAGAGACTTATTTTTATTCCTTTCTTTTTCTTTACTGCCTTTACTTTGCTTTCTTTCTCGAATTTGTTTATTTGCTTGCTCTGTTGTGACTTTCTGCTTAAAACATTGAGGACAAAGTTTGATTTAAGTGTGGGGGGGTAAACAATTTGTATTTGCATGAATTTCGTGGGATTTATTCACCTTTCACTTAGAATGTTGTTTCTTGCTGTTTTAAGCGTTTTTAGAGTGTTTTAGTGTGTTTTATAGTGTCTTGGTATAAAACTCCGAAAATTTGATAAAAAAAAAAAAAAAAAAAAAAAAAAAATTTCTTTTCTTTGTTGCTATTTCGTTTCTGCCTTGTTAGGTTGTTTAGTTGTTATTGTTTGTTTGTTTATTAATTGTGTGAGTCTATGATTGTAACATTGAGAAAATGTTTGATTTATTGATAGGCACTGCTAAACAAAGAAAGATGGTGCTTCACAAAGGGTGTTTGCTTGAGGCCCCACTACGTGGCTTTACTCTTGAAGCGGAAGGCGTAGGAACAGAAGGCATCGGAGCGGAAGGCGTAGGAACAGAAGGCATCGGAGCGGAAGGCATAGGAGCAGAAGGCATCGAAGATAGAGCATTCCAGGCCTCAATACTTGGCCAAGCGCTGGATGAGCCAGGAAAAAGGTGCCTCTGGAGGAAAGACGAGAACCTTTGACGGTCACTGTGAATCCGACCTTCAGACTCTTGCAGCTCATCAAGCTTCCTCTTCATGCCCGTCGAATAGTTGTTTGCAAGCACGTGCAAACTTCTATTCTCATACTTCAGCTGCTGGATCTCCTGCTTGAGACTTTCCACCTCTGCCATCAATGATTCCACCTGACGGGAGCGGGCAAGCAGGCGTTGGCCCATGTTGGACACAGAACTCGCACACTGAACACTAAGTGCGAGGGACTCTTGAACGGCCAACTCATCGGACCGTCCTGACAGCAGCCTACTATCTTTTGGAGTGAGGAGGTTCCTAGCTACTATTGTAGCTGTTGTGGCGTCCTGCATCACGGAGTCTTCACCTGTGAGATAACCGTTAGAAGAAAAGAAAGAAGGGCGCCATACGTTACCTTGACGCGGCGCGCCCGTATCACTGCTAAGGCTCAATTCCAAGCTAAGGTTCGATGAGTTTGCCATTTTTTTTAAAAGTGTTCAAAGAGAAGGGATGGAGTTAAATTTCAAAGGGCCGGAGTCGATTTTCAAGAATGGGAAATCTGCAGAGTGTGTTTGTTGTGGTGATCGATAGCTCAATAAAAAAGCCAAGGCGACGCGTCCACCAATTCAAAAAAAAAAAAGCCGGAATCTCCGGCGTAATTTAGGCGACGCTTTCTCGGCTTTTCAGAAGGCGCGTTCAACTTTGTCAAAAGATTTCTTCTTTTCAGACAACACGTGGAGGCCATCATCACAACTACACATCTTTAGCCGACAAGCGCAAAGTTCGGCGACGCTTTCTCTGCTTTTCAGAAGACGCGTGCAGCTTTGTCAAAAGGAGCCGCATCTGCACTACCACGTGTCGTTCAGAAAGCGAAGGGGCGTCGTTCAGAAATCGAAGAGGCGCCTGCTCAGAAATCGAAGAGGCGTGTTCAGAAATCGAAGAGGCGTGTTCAGAGATCGAAGAGGCGCCACTATTTCAAAAAGCCAGATTTGCGGGATCAAAACGTTTGTCGACAAAGGTAAAAAGTACCACCACTTGATATTATCTCTATATATGTCGACCTTCGTCTTTTATGGCAGGGCAAACCTGAAGAAAAATGCCCAACTTTCCCTCACCTCTGAGGGCGTACTCCCAGCAAAGCCTTTCGAAAGACTCAATTCTTTCTTCTTCCCCAAAGATGATACCAGATGCCTGGAGTACATATGACCCAGGAGGAAACAGCACAACAAATACATGTGCTGATTCATTCACCGCTTCTTCAAAAGCAAAGGTATCTCATATCATCAAGGTCAAAAGCAAAAGTATCTCATATCATGCTCTTTCCCTGTTTTTTCTTTGTCCTTGTTCTTACTCGCATGGCAAAGTAAAACAAGCAATCAGCCGGCACTTGGAGTCAGTCTTCCGTTCTGGAGCCAACTGCCTGGAATCTATTCCTGATTGCTTACCTAGCGTTGCTCTCGAGTAGTCATCTTCAACGGTTGATACACTTCCGGAGAAGGGACCACTTCTGCAAAGGGGAGCGAGTAAGGCAAGTGCAAATGATACATTGAAGCATGTGGAGACAAACATAGGCTGAGTTATCCTCCAACCCTTTTCAATACGAATTGGAAAGATTGAACAAAGAAACAGATAAAAGGGATAAGCTCAGACCTTCGGGGGAGACCAAAAGAACCATCCTACTGCCCAGTTCAAGAAGTAGCACAAAGGAAAATCAACGATGGGCAGAAACCAGTTCAAGAGTAAGCCTGTGGAATCACAAAGATCAAAAGCCTCAATGCAATTACCAAGGAGAAGATGGAATTTACACTCTATAACCAGATTTGCGTCTCTAAACTCTTCTCTTTGTTAATTACATTATGCCATGTTTAGTATGTTTAAGTGCTTTTTGTGTATTTACTTATGCTTTGTGTGAATCTATGGTTAAAACATTGAAGACAATGTTTGATTTAAGTGTGGGGGTGTAACTAAGTATATTTGATGCAAATTCGTGGGATTTATTCACCTATCACTTCACATGTTGTTTCTCACTGTTTTAAAACTGTTTTAGTGTGTTTTGTCTTAAAAATTCGAAAATCCCATAAAAATTTGAAAAATTGTTTTGAAAAACCCAAAAAGAGTTGTTTTAAAGTTGTTTTTGTGTGTGTGTTTGTGTCTTAGGATACCTTCCAACACAATAATAAGGATTTGGTTTGTAATTGCATGACTGTTAAAAAGAGTTATTAACATAGAGAAAAGTTTGATTTACTCTTGGTATATGCTTGGTTATGGTTATAATGTATGACTTCACATGCAATCATAAAAGAAAATTTAGTTTTTGTAACATGCCTGAAGGAAAGAACTCAAACAAATGCTACAACCCTGAGAGACTTGAGCCTATAACGTTCTTTGGAGAGTATAATCTGTGATTTCTTGTTTTCTAAAGTCGTTGCATGATCTCATTATTCTTTGCTTGGTTACTACTTAGAAGGCGTTTCATCATATAGTTCCAAATGCTAGAACTCATGCCCATTTCATTCAAAGCATGTTATTGATTTGCATAACACATATTCAAGATGAAGTTGTGTAGTTGCCACCATAGCCAAATAGCCTCACTTCCCATATTTCGTATATGTTGTAAGTTGTACCCCCGTTGAGCCGTGTTAGCCCATGTTCTTTGTTAACCCACTTTTTCCTCACCTAGCCTAGTTTAGGACAATCCCCACCCTTGTTCTTAAAAGATAGTGAGCATGACTTAATTGAATTCCTTTTGAGTTACATTATGAAAGAAAATAAGTGTGGGGGAGAGAATGTTTAAGTGTTTATGTTTTGAGATTCAAAAAAAAAAAAAAAAAAAAAAAAAAAAAAAAAAGAATAAGTGATTGAAGAAAGGTTCCAAAACACCAATTCTGGGCGTAAATTGTCTAAATTCTCCCTTTTTGTTCAAAAGTTGAGTTTTCATTCAAAAGTGAATTCTAAGTTGATTCAAATGCTTTGCTCACTATTTCTTTAAGAACCTTTGTTTTCCATATCCCTTCTTTGTTATCCACATACCCCAAGCCCCGTTACAACCCTTGACTTCTATCTTGAGTGTTGTGTATTTCAATTTGTGGAGTTTGAACTTGGTATGAGCTTATGGTGTCACTGGTTCTCGCATCTAAGTAGTAGCATTCCATTCATGAGATCATATCTAAACATGCTTATTAACTCCAGAAATTGCTTCCTTTGAAATACATATATGTGAGTGTTCGTTTTTATGTTTACATCAATCTTCTCACATATAACTAGTTTAGGGTGTGTAGTCAGAAAATCTGAGTGAGAATCGAGTTCATATCTTGTAAGGAATTGAGCAAATTCTCTAAGGCATGTTACTACATTCAAAACATGGTTTTAAATGCTTAATTGTGAACTAGTATATGGTGACTATGATTAAGAATGTACTTAAGTGTGAAGATGACTAAAATCTGTGAGAATGATGATTTTTAACTTGTCATGTGCATTGGAAATCCCTAAGACGGTTGTTGGAAGGTTTAGGTTGTGTTTTACGTGTTTAGTGTCGTTTTGTTTATTTGTTTTTATTCTGTTTTGCTCGAGGACTAGCAAAAGCTAAGTGTGGGGGTATTTGATAGGAGCATATTCATGCGACTTAAATGGCTTGTTCTCGTGCATTTACGTTATGTTTCTCTCGTTATTTTAGTCCTTTATGCTTCTTTTGTGTGTTTTTAGGTTCTAAGGGCCTAGGGAGCAAGAAAGTGCATTTTGAGGCCATTTGGAGCATTTTTGGGCATGGATTGGATAGCTTATCCATGGAGCCAAGAGGATGGACGAATTTGAAGGCCTTGTATGCACTTGAAGACACAAAACAATGGCCCTAACCCAATTACATTCACCTTGCCTTGGGCTTAACACAAACACCATTCCTTGCCATGCAAGGGGGAGCAATTTGGGTCCATTTCATGTACTTAAACTCTAGCCCAATCCACAATCACTTCAAAGCCATGCAAAACCTTTCAACACCCTTTAATCATCCCCCTTTAAGTTATGATTTTATTTCCTAACCCTACATGCATTATTTATTAGTATCTTTACAAGACATTATCATTGCATAACATTCCATTTCCACCTCTTTCCCACCTAATTCACATGCCTTCATTCATTCTTTATTCCACTTACACTCATCATCACACACCTTAGCATTCAACACATGCAATCACATGCATCACAACCACAAAGAACCATCCCCAAAACACTTTGCCGTGAGTTCCCACTCCCATTTCCAGCTTTCCATAACTTTTCCTAGTTGTTTTATTACATACATTCCCCCTTCATTATTCCAAACACATGCACCCATAATCATTCATCCCCTCCTAGCTGCAATATTCCCTCTTTTGTTCCCCCATTTCACCTATAAATAAGCATCCAACACTCCTCAAAATTCACTTACTCTTCCATACACATTTTCAGTTACAAACACCAAGCAACAAACCCATTCCATTGCCGTGAGTCCCACTTCATTTTCTGCATATTTTCTCTTCATTCTTCCATCTCCAACCACTCCCTACTCCATTCCACATACACCTAAAGCCCTTAAGCTCACCTTAGACCTTGTGCTACAACAACGAGGAAGAAAAGAGTGCTTAAACGTTCATACAATTCAAGTTTGAGTTGTTGGAATGTTTAGGTGTTTCTTTGATTTCAAAGTTTAAATTTAATTCTCTTTGTTTTGTACGTATGAGAAGGGAAGAGAAGAGTGCCTAAACGTTCATACAATTCACGTTTGAGTTGTTGGAATGTTTAGGTGTTTCTTTGATTTCAAAGTTATGAGGAACTAAACCCCCTTTAGCTAGGGGGTGATTCGAAACTATGTTTATATTTGCAATTTGAATTGATTACGTTTGGTTGGAATTTCATAAGTTGTGGATTCAATTCGTTTAACTGTTTGATTGATAACTTATTTATGTATGTTCATTGAGATTGCAAGCTTAATTTTCATGCATAAATATGACGCTAGAATATAAGTGAATTTCACCTAATCGCTATGAACTTATATTCACAAGTAGTGGAGGTTGCTTATAAACAATCGCGTTAAACGAATTCTTGGCATAAGTTTCATGCGTATTCCATAGTAACGAATGCCTCGTCGATGTTTATGATTTCCGTTGAACTTAATGATCTTTGTTGAATGTCTCTATCATGCGTATTCCATAGTTAGGGACTTTGATTAAGAATAATTTGGTTGTAATGCGTATTCCATTCAATCCAACGAATTTAGGGAAATCTGAAAGTTAATCTAAGCGGATCTAATTAACTTGGAGCATTGAGTTTCACAACTTATCGAAAGACCAACTGAGAATCAATTTTGTTTTGCAAGTGTAACATGTGTGGAGAAGAACCCCTTGGCTATTCCATCATCCATATTTTTATCACATTCATATTTACATTTTGCCTTTAATTATATTCTGTCTTTTTAATTTAATATCGTCCAACCACAATTCCCCCCCCTATTTTGTTAAGTCTTAATCATTCGTATTTGTTTTATTTTTGTATCTTTAAGCTTTTGGAGTCATAAACAATTGCAAATTCGTCTAAATCAAGTTCTAGCTTCTATTTGAGTCAATTTGATTGTTTTAGACAATTTGAGTTTTTCAAAGCCTTTCTGAGTCATAGTAGTCTTGTTAAGAGTATTTTAATTTAGTTTTTATGTTTTTAAGTCAATTTAGAAGGTTTTAGCAAGCCCTCCTAATCCCCGGTCTAGAACGATCCCTCACTTATCCATTCTACTACAATTGTCAAACGAGGGTTTAATTTGAGTGTCAAGTAAAATCTCGCATCAAATTTTTGGCGCCGTTGCCGGGGTTGTGGTGGTGGAGGTTGTGGTGGCTCTTGTTGACTCCTCGTTCTCCTCAAAGTGCGTTCAAAATCACCGTCAAAGTCGGAGATGTTCTCTATAATAGGCCGAGAGCGACGAGTCATACACAGTACCTAAAAAACAAGGAAACAAACAAACTAAGAATTTGAAATAAGAATGCACGAAAAACAAAATATAAAAATAAAGACAAAGGATTAGCAAAGTTGCTAATCCCCGGCAACGGCGCCAAAAATTTGATGCGAGATTTTACTTGACACTCAAATTAAACCCTCGTTTGACAATTGTAGTAGAATGGATAAGTGAGGGATCGTTCTAGACCGGGGATTAGGAGGGCTTGCTAAAACCTTCTAAATTGACTTAAAAACATAAAAACTAAATTAAAATACTCTTAACAAGGCTACTATGACTCAGAAAGGCTTTGAAAAACTCAAATTGTCTAAAACAATCAAATTGACTCAAATAGAAGCTAGAACTTGATTTAGACGAATTTGCAATTGTTTATGACTCCAAAAGCTTAAAGATACAAAAATAAAACAAATACGAATGATTAAGACTTAACAAAATAGGGGGGGGGGAATTGTGGTTGGACGATATTAAATTAAAAAGACAGAATATAATTAAAGGCAAAATGTAAATATGAATGTGATAAAAATATGGATGATGGAATAGCCAAGGGGTTCTTCTCCACACATGTTACACTTGCAAAACAAAATTGATTCTCAGTTGGTCTTTCGATAAGTTGTGAAACTCAATGCTCCAAGTTAATTAGATCCGCTTAGATTAACTTTCAGATTTCCCTAAATTCGTTGGATTGAATGGAATACGCATTACAACCAAATTATTCTTAATCAAAGTCCCTAACTATGGAATACGCATGATAGAGACATTCAACAAAGATCATTAAGTTCAACGGAAATCATAAACATCGACGAGGCATTCGTTACTATGGAATACGCATGAAACTTATGCCAAGAATTCGTTTAACGCGATTGTTTATAAGCAACCTCCACTACTTGTGAATATAAGTTCATAGCGATTAGGTGAAATTCACTTATATTCTAGCGTCATATTTATGCATGAAAATTAAGCTTGCAATCTCAATGAACATACATAAATAAGTTATCAATCAAACAGTTAAACGAATTGAATCCACAACTTATGAAATTCCAACCAAACGTAATCAATTCAAATTGCAAATATAAACATAGTTTCGAATCACCCCCTAGCTAAAGGGGGTTTAGTTCCTCATAACTTTGAAATCAAAGAAACACCTAAACATTCCAACAACTCAAACGTGAATTGTATGAACGTTTAGGCACTCTTCTCTTCCCTTCTCATACGTACAAAACAAAGAGAATTAAATTTAAACTTTGAAATCAAAGAAACACCTAAACATTCCAACAACTCAAACTTGAATTGTATGAACGTTTAAGCACTCTTTTCTTCCTCGTTGTTGTAGCACAAGGTCTAAGGTGAGCTTAAGGGCTTTAGGTGTATGTGGAATGGAGTAGGGAGTGGTTGGAGATGGAAGAATGAAGAGAAAATATGCAGAAAATGAAGTGGGACTCACGGCAATGGAATGGGTTTGTTGCTTGGTGTTTGTAACTGAAAATGTGTATGGAAGAGTAAGTGAATTTTGAGGAGTGTTGGATGCTTATTTATAGGTGAAATGGGGGAACAAAAGAGGGAATATTGCAGCTAGGAGGGGATGAATGATTATGGGTGCATGTGTTTGGAATAATGAAGGGGGAATGTATGTAATAAAACAACTAGGAAAAGTTATGGAAAGCTGGAAATGGGAGTGGGAACTCACGGCAAAGTGTTTTGGGGATGGTTCTTTGTGGTTGTGATGCATGTGATTGCATGTGTTGAATGCTAAGGTGTGTGATGATGAGTGTAAGTGGAATAAAGAATGAATGAAGGCATGTGAATTAGGTGGGAAAGAGGTGGAAATGGAATGTTATGCAATGATAATGTCTTGTAAAGATACTAATAAATAATGCATGTAGGGTTAGGAAATAAAATCATAACTTAAAGGGGGATGATTAAAGGGTGTTGAAAGGTTTTGCATGGCTTTGAAGTGATTGTGGATTGGGCTAGAGTTTAAGTACATGAAATGGACCCAAATTGCTCCCCCTTGCATGGCAAGGAATGGTGTTTGTGTTAAGCCCAAGGCAAGGTGAATGTAATTGGGTTAGGGCCATTGTTTTGTGTCTTCAAGTGCATACAAGGCCTTCAAATTCGTCCATCCTCTTGGCTCCATGGATAAGCTATCCAATCCATGCCCAAAAATGCTCCAAATGGCCTCAAAATGCACTTTCTTGCTCCCTAGGCCCTTAGAACCTAAAAACACACAAAAGAAGCATAAAGGACTAAAATAACGAGAGAAACATAACGTAAATGCACGAGAACAAGCCATTTAAGTCGCATGAATATGCTCCTATCATCCAACAAGAAGGGAAAATGGCTAGATGAACTTCTCGGATATCTGAGGGCGTATCACACCACAAAACGACAAGTCACCGGTGAGACTCCTTTTTGTTTGACATATGGTTCAGAAGCGATCATTATTCCCAATGTTATCGTGCCAAGTATTAGTACTCAACTGCCACGCATCGAGCAGAACAGTAAGGGAATGGCCACAAGCTTAGATCTGGCAGAGGAGAAACGTGAGCAGACTATCACCCGCATCGCAGCTTACCAACATCAACTATTCTCCAGCTACAACAAAAAGGCCAAGATCCAGCAGTTCCAGCCCGAAAATCTAGTCCTAAGGAAAACCTTCATCACTACCAGCAGAGAGGGCTCTAAAAAGATGAATTCCATCTGGGAAGGTTCGTACAAGATCAGTAAAGTGGGTGGTAAATGAAATTACACATTCGCCACTATGAACAACAAAAAGATCGAAAAGCAGTGGAACGCCTCCAATCTGAGGAAGTACCATGTGTGACATTCCGCTACATCAAAGCCTGAAGACTCAACCAGCTCGACGGGGCACCACCTTACATGCTAAGGACTATCCAGTTGTTATTCAGTTCCTACCTTACAACTAAGTTCTTGTTCATTTCACTCGTTTTTCAATGAAGAATTCATAAGTAATCTACAGCTTGGCTCGGCTGTATGCTTATGACAATTGATCATTCCTGCACTTCAAAAGAAGACTGCACCCTTCTTAGGGACTCATCGTAGGAATTGCGCCCCCCAAGGGACCAACTATGTTGTCCAATGCAAGAAGGTAAACCAATTCCTCGACACCTACATGGGTCTGCTATTTAGTGCGAGAGGATAAATTAATTGCTCTCCAGTGCGATAGGGTAAACCAATTCCCTGACACCCACATGGGTTTGCTCTCCAAGGTAGGAGGATAAACTTACATTCCAAATATCCAGACGTGGATAAGCTGAGCTACCCTAGTATAACTAAGTGCACGATGGCTTGCACCGGGATTCCTAGAAGTAGCCACAATGGCCATTTTCAAGGCTTAACTAGTTGAAGGATTTTGGGTCTCTTGGCCTAATCCACGAGGAACCGGGCCCCAGAGACGAAGGGGGTACATTACGCAATACGCCCTACATACGGCTGCCGTAGAACCTTAAAGCTACTATCGAGTGCACTAAGGTAGCTTACGGTTTCCAGAAGACTGCCTACGGCTTACCCTTCAAGTAGTAAAGCCATGCTAGACTTATATAACTGCACATTCATATGAAAGGTTAAACAAGCTAGTGTGCATATACGAAGCTTTATTCACTGCCGACATGCTACATTGTCGATAAGCTTCATCTTTGCCAAGCGTGGAACGACCTACACCAAGTCCTAAGGTGTTTTGATACCTGTTACGCAACCTACAGAATTGGAGAAAGCCAAGGTTAACAGCCTAGTGGTCACGCAGACTTATCTGCTTCTATAAGTAGGGCTGCCGACCCTATGGCTAACAACTTTGCAAAGTTTTACACCAACACCTACAGCTGCATAGGCTATGTGGCCTGTCTACTTATAAAAAAAAGTAGCATGCCTGCCACTGGTCTATAAATTCTAAAGGTTATGGCATGAACAAAATAAGCGAAGATGGAGAAAAGTGAAGGCAACAAGTTTATTAAATTTTCTAGCAAAATTGATAAACGACTAGCAAAGACCGAAGGAGTTCAAGCAAAGCAAAAGTAACAAAGAACATAAAGAAAATCCTAAAGACTACCTAGAAAATTACTCTTCAGCAACTTGGACACTCCACCACTACTCGGTCGCCACACCTTCAGCAGCCACGACATTCTCAACAACCGCACCATCCTGCGCTTCACCCCCGGCTGCTCCAGCTTAGGCACCAATCTCCCTGACTATTGCACCAATAGAAGCCTCAAAAGTTAAGGCAAGCAAGCCTTTCAAAAAATATGGCAACAAACATCTATGTCTTCAAGCAGATCTGGTTTAAAAAACGCACAGATCTCAACAGCCTCCCCAGAAGTAAGCTTAGTGGATTTCTCACAGCTGCCCACGCAAGCAGTCTCATCCTTCCCAATAGGCGAATCAATCTCAGCAGCGGAAGTAGTGGGCCTTAGCACCCCCTTTAGTAACAGAGTCCACCTTATCGATCTTCATAATAACAAGCCTCTCTAAAGGTGAACCAGACTTAGCTCCCAACGGACATCTTGGTACAGACTTAGGCACTCGGGGCATGACAAAACCTTTACGCTGAGCAATCCTATCAGCAATCGTACTAGCCATTCTCGACATGGCAGGTGCTACATGCTCATATCTAGCAGCCTCATTTTTCTTCCCATTGGAAGAAGTCATGTTAATCACAGGCATCTCAGCAGTAGGTGGACCCTGACGAGCAGCGAAGAAAGCCTTCTGTTTTTTCTTAATCGGCATCTCTTAAGCAGGCAAGGAATATCTCTTATTTCCACCTTCATTCATCGTAGGCTCCAAGACAACAATCAGGTGAGCCAATGCATCCGCTTTGATCTTCTTTACCTCCTCTCTAGGGAGTAGTCCACCTTTCTCCCGGCAAAGAGAACTAAGCAGCCAATGCCATTCACGGTACTCAACAGGGAAGCTCAACCTATATTGGCTTTTCCTTCATTTTTTCTCTCGAACTAGCAAGCAGGAGGCCTGCATGCCCAACATTCTAGCAGTACATAAGGTCCATGACTTCCTCATTTATCTCAATCGCCAGCCTGGCCCGCGTTAGGTCTAAGAGCCCAAAGGACATGAGTTATGCGGCTTACCTAGCACAACATCTTAATCCGCCACCCCAGTCGCACAAGTTGCCCTTGGCTCTAGCTAAGCCAAGCAGCCCAAGCAATGGTCCTTACCATAACACCTCATCGGCCCATGCAGAGTCGACTCTTAGCCTTTGCCAGTCGACGTGCCGCACCACCCCGACGGTTGCCCGCGACAGCACTATCCAAGAAGAAGACGAGAAAAATTAAATTTTTCTTAGCTCGGTGCGGCGTGGAGAAGACAAATAGGTATTTATCTTTAAACCTATTTCATCCATCCTCATCAAATCCTCTCCACAAGGTAACCCCCAAATCATTCCTTTTTAATTATATTAATGAGCTAATTAAGTGATTTATTATTCAATTATTCCTAATTAGCTACAAATCATGAACGTCACCCAAAATACCAACCAAGTGACCGGTCCTCCTCCTCCTAAAGGGGCCGGCCAAACCCTTATAAATACTACCTTATTCTCTCCAAAACTCAATTCCAATTCTCTTGCTAAACTCACTAAATTCTCCAAATATTTTTCCCTCAAAATTCTAACTTTGGCATCGGAGGTTCTTTAGCCAAAGCCCCACCATTCATCATAGGCATGTGAGGCTCTTGGCCTAAGGTGTTATTTGTTTTGTAGGTGCAATTTTGTCCAAGAGCAAGGAGGAAGAAATTTGCATCCACAATGATGATATTGCACAACGGAAGCTTCGTCGTGACCACTTAATTGCATATATAGATGTTCCTATTATGATAAATATTCATGTGCATTATCTCAAAAATCAATTATTTGCAGGTCAAAATACTACTACAACTGTATTAACCATGAAATGTTCTAATTTCTGAACAGAACAAAGAAGCCAGAATGGCCAAAAGAGAAACCGAAAACAAAAAGAACATTGAGTTATTAAGTTCACTTGGTGCATTGAATCCTTGAAAAAATAGACAACACGCCAATTGAATTGGGTTGGGGGTGTGGAAGCACTACCGATCAAATGCAGAAAGTCTTCAGCCTTAACATATGGGTTGGGGGCGTGGAAACACTAACTACCTGAACAGGGCATTCGGTACCATGGTATATTGCTAATACACACATATGGGCACCTAAAAGGAATTGTTATAGGCTCCATACAAGGCTATTTTTAACATGAGTGCATGCAGATGGGTCTTTCTTCAAAAATTGCTTGTATGGTCATATTGTTTGAGGGCCGACCTAAGTTCTGCAAAAATCAAGCGAAGACATCACATATAATAAGGAAGTGATTCATTTAGATTGCATGTTGATTTTCCAATCCACATCAGGATCCTATTGTGATTTAGTAGAAAGTTAAAGAGTCATGTTTCACTCAATATCTAAATACTTTTGGCCACCGTGAATATATGTTTATTAGTCTGATCTTGATTATAACCTTGTGTGTTCTTGATTTGGTACATGTTGGATAAAGACTTACCTATATAGATTTTAACCATTGTCCTAAAAATCCCCACCTAGGCGCTAGGCGGCCAGCCACCAGCCTAATTAATGCTTAGTCATTTGAAAATTAAGAAATGGCGCCCAGACCAGTTGAGGTGCCCACCTAGACCGCCTAAGCATTCGCCTAACCCGTCCAAATCCACCTAGGCACCCGCCTAGGTCAGACTCACTTAGACAGGAAATAGAAAACTTTCATTTTGTATTTAATTTTTTTTCAAAAAATTGTAAGAAACTTGTTGCATACTTAAATGAACACACATTATATCCTTGTTCCCCATGTTTTCATTATGTTCCAATACTTCATAATATATAGTTATTTTATTTTGTAGTTTATGATGAAATTATATATATTTTAAGTATAAGCATACACTTATTTATACAAAATATAATAAATTTACTTAAATCCGCCTAGGCGCCCGCCTAGACCTTGCCTAGCCGCCTTGGTGCTAGGTCCCAGCTTGTTGCTCGACTAGCACCTAGCGTCTTTTAGAACCTTGATTTTAACATGATTAGGAACTCTTAACACATACGAGTGTTTGGATTTTTCCCACCAAGGAAGTAAACACCAATGCAGTTGTGCGTACCAGGCTACTAGGAAAACCATGTGCGATGGATATGCTGTACAGTTGAACATTATTTGGTTACAGATCAAGATATGGAATTCATATTATTCATTGTCAAGAGTGAACTTATTAGGGCTTGAACGAGCCGAATGGATGGAGATGTCCACATCATGATGTTGCCAGTTTTTGTAGTTGTAGGATTTATCTTGTGGGATAAATAAATATCAAAGGATATTCCACCCACATGAGGATATTAACCTCCTAATTATCTATGTGATAATTACATGAAAATCAAGAGATATTCATATTAGAATATACTTGGGATTTTCATGGGCTTTTCAGTCTTTGTACACTTTTCCCAACCACTATATAAGGAGGCTTTGGGGAAGAGAGAAAATATAAGAAACACAAGCTTTTCCACAATTCAAATATTCTAGTTAGGTATTTAGAGCTATCACTTTCGGCTCTAGGTCTTGGGAGGCGAAAATCAAGGGGCAACTCAACATACCGTAGCCAACCCCACAACCTGTGAGGTTCTAGACATGCATGGAGGGTCAGAGCAGTTGTTCATGTTTGTGGGAGCATGTTGAGATTCAAGCTTCCGCATAAAAGGTACACACATCCTTTCGAATTTATTTATAGTCTTCCAACGGTGGTATTAAAGCCACTCACACACTCCTGGCATGAAAGCATGAGATATATATATATATATATATATATATATCAAATCGGGGCGGAAGCTTACTAGAAATAAGGATGAGGACAATTATACTAAGGGCAATGATGATTAGGATTAAATCATGAATGATTCATGCAATTATGTGAGATTTGATGAGGAAGATATCCAGGATTAAAAATACCATGGAACCAACTGTTATAAACAAATAAAAAGAATTGAACAAATGACTGATCGGTATTTACCTTGAACTTGAGATACTCAATGAATTGACTGGAAGATAAACATAAATGCCAATTAAAATCAGTGGTGATGAAAATATTTTTCATAACGAAAATAGTGAATTGAAATTAATGATGCAAATATATAATTTTGAAAATAAGTTTTATTTCAAATTGGAAACCAACTTACAATTTCGTCTACTGACGATTGACAAGAAAATAGATGGTGCACGTAGGCATCCTTGATTGAAAATTAAATTGCAAGTGTTTGATATGGATAAGGATGAAGCTATTTCATTTCTGCTCTGAGAGAATTCGCAGAAGTTTTTAGCTGATGGCGACTAAAGTCCCTTTGCTCTGAGAATGAGCTATTCTTTTATCCTGCTGAGAGGAATGATTGAGGCTGAGATAATTGAGTTGGGAATCCCACTGAACCCCCTGCCGAAAACTGGAAAAGCTGACAAATAATGAAGCCTTTTACTATGTGTTCACACGACTGACCTTGAAATGATGGATGAATAGTAAAAGTGATTTTACTATTCTTGAATAGTGACTTGTTTGCTGCTACTGCTGATGAATAGTTCCTTGTCGGAATGATTGCTGATACTGCTGATCATATGCCTGTACCATGCAATTTACACGGGTAAGACCCTTGAAATGATTACAAGTTATTACATATTGAAAATTCAAATTTCAAATGGGTCCTGAGAATCTTGGTAATTTGCCCAATTGACGGGTTGAGACGAAGCATCTGATGAGTCTGAATTTGTTTCTTCTTCTTCTTTGAGTAGCAAAGCTGCTTCTGCCATTAACTTATCTGCCAAATTTTGGAGTTGCGAGGATTTCTCTTTTTTCTTCGAGCTTCTTGTTTTGGATGATCTGGATGATTTAGTTTTGCCTTTGAGACAGGATGAATGACTAATGTCCGATAAAGATTGAGTAGTCTCTGGGATTTCTGGTAATGCCTCTTGTGCTGTTGGAGATACCATTGGAACATGAACAATGGGGAACTCTTATGAGACCAAACTGATAATTTTTTGACAGTCAAATTTGTCCCACGATTTGACCCATTATGACCTGTATACTTGGCATGTTTCAACTTCGTAATTCTATCTCATGATCCAGGGGACTTTGTATTTGGCCATGAACAACGATAGAAGGGAGATTCTGTCATCGATCCTGCTTCGGTCAAATCTTTTCTAGAAACTAGATGATAAAACTTGCATGAGATCCTCGGGTAGCAGGTTAGCTGTCAGGCCATGAGTTGACCACCAATTGGGAAACCATGCTGGGAAGATTAGCCTGAAATTTCTGTCAAAGGTGATAAACCATGAATGGTTGAAGTCAGCTGTTTAATGTAAAAATATATTGGTCCGGGCTTGAATGTAATCAAAATAATTATAATGGTTATAAGGACATGTTGGGTACGAAGTGGTTTGTTTTGATAGAGGAGGATTCCCCAATCTTGTTCAGTAAGAAAGCTTCCAATATGAAGGGAATGGTAGAGTATTTTGCTTTCATGGGTGGTACTGAATATGGGTTTGATAGCAATGCTTTTTGTCTCAGAGAGAATGGCTTGATAATATTTAAGGGTTTTGAAAGATTCAGTTGGTAAATGATGGAAGTTTGGAGGGAAAATAGTTTTGGCTATTTTTTTGGGGTTTGTTTTTTGTCAATGTGATGAGGGATGCTAAATAGGTATTCCGTTGGATTTTTCTTGACATATGGGGATGTTTTAGCATAGTTAGGTGTTCTGGATGTTGATGGGGATGGCTGATGCGAGATTTATACGCACACAAATTAAACCCTCTTTTCGTCAAATTGTAGTATATGTATAAGTAGGGATCGCTCTAGACCGGGGATTAGGAGGGATTGTTAATCACTTGGATTTGACTTAAAAACGTAAAAACACAATATAAAACTCTATACTAGACTCAAAGAATGCAAAACTAAACTTTAAAACACTAAAACAAACCAAAAAACTCAAACATCACCCAAAACACTCAAAACTGCCTTAAAAACACTTTCTGGGCAGTTTTGAGCACTTTGGTGAATTTGGACGAAATTATGTAATAAATTGAATCAAAACACTTAGAAACATAAACTAAGACACTTTCTAACTAAATTGGACAATAAAGTAAAGGGGGATTGAGTTTTGACGAAATTAAACTAAATGAACAAATTGTAATTAAAGCAGAATGTAAATATGAATATGATGAAAGTATGGATGAATGCTAGCTAAGGGGTTCATCTCCACACATGTTACACTTGCATAATAAAATGATTTCCAATTGCATTTCAATAAACCATGAATTCTCAATGCTCCAAGTTAATTAGGTCCGCTTAAATTAACTTTCAAATCTTCCTAACGTTATTGAATTGGATGATTGCATACGACAACCCAAAACATTCCCCACAAGTCCCCTACATGATTGCATAATAGAGATACAAGCAAGAATCATTACGCTCTATGAAAATTATAAGTGTTGACGAGGCATTCGTTACTATGGAATACGCATGAAACTTATGCCAAGAATTCGTTTAACGCGATTGTTTATAAGCAACCTCCACTACTTGTGAATATAAGTTCGTAACTATTAGGTGAAACTCACTTATATTCTAGCGTCATATTCATGCATGAAAATTAAGTGTGCACTCTCAATAAACATACATAAATAAGTTATCAATCAAACAGTTAAACGAATTGAATCCACAACTTATGAAACGCAATTAGAAGTAATCAAATCAAAATGCAAGCATAAACATATATTTCGAATTCCCCCCTAGCCAAGGGGGGTTTAGTTGAATTTAAACATTGGAATCAAAGAAACACCTAAACATTCCAACAACTCAAACTTGAATTGTATGAACGTTTAGGCCCTCTTCTCTTCCATTCCTCATTCGTACAAAACAAAGAGTATTGAAATTAAACATTGAAATCAAAGAAACACCTAAACATTCCAACAACTCAAACTTGAATTGTATGAACGTTTAGGCCCTCTTATCTTCCTCTTCGTTGTAGCACAAGGTCTAAGGATAGTTTGATGGTGTGAATGGTTTGGGGAGTGGTTGGAGTGGCTGCAATGGAGGAGAAAAGTGTTTTGGTGGCTGCTGCAAGGGTGTGGAGAGGTTTTGACGAATTTCTGGAATATGGAAGAGTGAATGAGAATGAATGCATGTGGATTAAAGAGAGAGAATGTGGTGTAATGATGAAGTGGAATAAGTGCATGTGGATGTGGCTGATTTGATTTATGGAAGATGCATGTGGATTAAAGATGAGTGAATGATTATGGGTGCATGTGGATGAATGTGCATGTGCAAGGTTGTTGTTGTGATAAGTGATAAGTGTATGGTTATGATAAGTGAATGATATGATAAGTGAATGATATGATAAGTGAATGATAAGATAAGTGAATGATATGATAAGTGAATGATATGATAAGTGGTGAATGATATGTAATGATATGTGGGAGTGTGGCTGAAATGAAGGAGTGGAATGTTGGAATGTTACGCACGGCTAAGGATATAGGAAACGTTTAAATGTCCTAAAACTAAAGGGAACAAGGTTCCAACACTTTGGTCTTCAATTAGGTCTTCAATTTCGTCCAACACTTTGGCTCCAAGCATAAGCTATCCATCCTAAGCCCAAAAGTGCTCCAAAAGTCTCCAAAATGCATCTTTTTGCTCCTTTAGCCCTTTGGACCTACAAACACACGAAAATAGCTTAAAGTACTAAAATAACTAAAGAAACATAACGTAAATGCACGAGAACAAGCCATTTAAGTCGCATGAATATGCTCCTGTCAAATACCCCCACACTTATCTTTTGCTAGTCCTCGAGCAAAACAAAACAACAAAAGAACACGAAAGTAGACAAAACGAACAAAACACCACCTACACCTTCCAACAATCGTCTCACGGATTTCCAATGCACATGACAAGTTAAAAATCATTAGTCCCATAGATTTTAGTCATCTTCACACTTGAGTACATTCTTAATCATAGTCACCACATATTATTTCACAATTAAGCATTTAAAACCATGTTTTGAATGTAGTAACATGCCTTACAGAATTTGCTCAAATCCTTACAAGAATGCACTCTATTTTCACACAGATTTTCTGACTACACACCCTACACTAGTTATATGTGAGAGATTGATGTAAACATGAAAGACTAGTATCTCACATATGTTATAACAAAGAAAGCATTTTCTGGATTTACGATAATGACATGAATATGATCTCATGAATAGAATGCTCCTACTTAGAATGAGAACCAGTGATTCCATAAGCTCATATCAATTCCAAACTCCACATTATTGAACACATAACGATCAAGATAGAAGTCAAAGGGGTGTAACGGGGCTAAAGGTGTTTGGATAACAAAGAAGGAATATGGAAAAATAAGGTTCTTAAAGCAATAGTGAGCAAAGTATTGAATTAGGCACTTAGAATTCCCTTTAGAACGCAGAAGTCAACTTTGATCACTCAAGGGGGAATCACACAAAACTTAGGGCCATATTCAACTTTTTGGACCCTTTCTTCAACCATCAACACTCGTGAGTTCATTCTTACTTATTTTCACTCATTTTCTTTCTTTTTTTTCTTCTTTTTCTTTTGAATCTCAAAACATACATATAAACGTAAGAACAAACTTTTACTCCCCTACACTCATTTTCTTCCATAATGTAACTCAAAAGGAATTCATTTAAGTCATGCTCACTATACTTCAAGAACAAGGGTATAGGAAAGTCCTACTCTAGGCTAGGTAAGGGGTGATGTGGTTAAACAAAGAATAAAGGCTAAACAAGGCTCAACGGGGTTAAAACTTACAACAAATACGAAATATGGGAATTAAGGCTATTTGGCTATGGTGGCAACTACACAACTTCATCTTGATATATGTTATGCAATTCAATGTCATGCTTTGAATGAAACGGATATAAGTTCTAGCATTTAGTTCTATCATGATACAATTGCATTCTAAGTAGCAACCAAGCAAGGAATAATGAGATCATGCAACAACTTTAGAAAACAAAGAATCACAGAAAATAACTCTCCAAAGAAGGTAATGGCTCGAGTCTCACAGGGTTGTAGCGTTTGTTTGAGTTCCTTCCTTCAAGCATGTTACAAAAACGAATTCTTCTTTTATGATTGCATGTGAAGTCATACATTATAACCATAACCAAGCGTATACCAAGAGTAAATCAAACTTTTCTCTATGTTTATAACTCTTTTTAACAGTCATGGAATTACAAACCAAATCCTTATCATTGTGTTGGAAGGTACCCTAAGACACAAACACACAAAAACGACTCAAAACACTCTTTTTAGGCTTTTTAAAACATGTTTTTCAAATTTTTATGTGATTTTCGGAGTTATAAAAACAAAACACACTAAAACACTCTAAAACAACTTAAAAACACCTTAAAACAGCAAGGAACAACATTAGAAGTTATGGTGGATAAAACCCTACGAATTTGCATCAAAACACTTTAGTTACCCCCCCCCCACACTTAAATCAAACATTGTCCTCAATGTTTTAAGCATAGATTCACACAAAACATAAGTAAACACACAAAAAGCATTTAAACATACTAAACATGGCAGAATGTAATTAACAAAGAGAAGAGTTTAGGGACGCAAATCTGGTTATGGAGTGTAAATTCCCTCTTCTCCTTGGTGATTGCATTGAGGCACTGATCTTGGTGATTCCACAGGCATACTCTTGAACTGGGCTGCATGATTCTTTTGGTCTCCTCCACTTGTTGATTTTCCTTTGTGCTCCTGGGTTGGAGGATTCTTTTGGTTTTCCCCGAAGGTCTGAGCTTACCCCTTTGGTCTGTTTCTTTGTTCAATCTTTCCAATTCGTATTGAAAAGGGTTGGAGGATAACTCAGCCTATGTTTGTCTCCACATGCTTCAATGTATCATTTTCACTTGCCTTACTCGCTCCCCTTTGCAGAAGTGGTCCCTTCTCCGGAAGTGTATCAACCGTTGAAGATGACTACTCGAAAGCAACGCTAGGTAAGCAATCAGGAATAGATTCCAGGCAGTTGGCCCTAGATCGGAAGACTGACTCCAAGTGCCGGCTGATTGCTTCTTTTACTTTGCCATGCGAGTAAGAACAAGGACAAAGAAAAAGACAGGGAAAGAGCATGATATGAGATACTTTTGCTTTTGACCTTGATGATATGAGATACCTTTGCTTTTGAAGAAGCGGTGAATGAATCAGCACATGTATTTGTTGTGCTGTTTCCTCCTGGGTCATCTGTACTCCAGGCATCTGGTATCATCTTTGGGGAAGAAGAAAAAAATGAGTATTTCGAAAGGCTTTGCTGGGAGTGCGCCCTCAGAGGTGAGGAAGAGTTGGGCATTTTCTTCAGATTTGCCTTGCCATAAAAGATGAAGGTCGACATATATAGAGATAATATCAAGTGGTGGTACTGTTCTTTTACCCTCGTCGACAAACGTTTTGATCCCGCAAATCCGGCTTTTTGAAATAGTGGCGCCTCTTCGATCTTTGAAGACGCCTCTTCGATTTCTGAGCAGGCGCCCCTTCGCTTTCTGAACGACACGTAGTAGTGCGGATGCGGCTCATTTTGACAAAGCTGAAAACACGTGGAGGCCATCATTGCAACTACACATCTTTAGCCGACAAGCGCAAAGTTCGGCGACGCTTTCTCTGCTTTTGAAATCTTTTGACAAAGTTGAACGCGTTTTCTGAAAAGCCGAGGGAACGTCGCCTAACTTACGCCGGAAAATCCGGCTCTTTGAATCGGTGGACACGTCGCCTTGGCTTTTTATAGAGCTGTCGATCACCGCCAACATACACACTCTGAAGATCTCCCATTCTTGAAAATCGTCTCCGGCCCTTTTAAAATTTACTCCATTCACCCCTTCTCTTTGAACACTTTTGAAAAAATGGCAAACTCATCGAACCTTAGCTTAGATTTGAGTCTCAGCAGCGATCCGGTTGCACCCCGTCAAGGTAATGTATGGCGCCCTTCTTTTTTATCTTCTAACGGTCTTCTTACAGGTGAAGACTCCGTGATGCAGGACGCCACAACAGCTACAATAGTAGCTAGGAACCTCCTCACTCCAAAAGATAGTAGGCTGCTGTCAGGACGGTCCGATGAGTTGGCCGTTCAAGAGTCCCTCGCACTTAGTGTTCAGTGTGCGAGCTCTGTGTCCAACATGGGCCAACACCTGCTTGCCCGCTCCCGTCAGGTGGAATCATTGATTGCAGAGGTGGAAAGTCTTAAGCAAGAGATCCAGCAGCTTAAGTACGAGAATAGAAGTTTGCATGTGCTTGCAAATAACTATTCGTCGGGCATGAAGAGGAAGCTTGATGAGCTGCAAGAATCTGAGGGTCGAATTCACAGTGACCGTCAAAGGCTTGCGGCTTATCTCCAGAGGCACCTTTTTCCTGGGTCATCCAGCGTTTGGCCAAGTATTGAGGCCTGGAATGCTCTAGCTCCGATGCCTTCCGCTCCGATGCCTTCCGCTCCTATGCCTCCCGCTTCTATGCCTTCCGCTTCGACGCCTCGTAGTGGGGCTTCACGTAAACAACCTTTGTGAAGCTCCACCTTTCTCCATGTTTAGTATTTTATTTAATAAATAATTTTTTTTTTTTTTTTTTTTTAAACATACATAACGGCATGGAATTGATCTTTGAATGGGCGGTGATACTTGAAATGATCCGGTAATAGTTTAATTTCTAGAGTGGATGCCTAAATCATTAACAACATATTAGTATAAAAGAAAATTGAAATTCGGGGAGGCGGCTTACCTTTGTGCTCCGACATGAACTTAAGAATAAACACCCCTTCGAAAGTTATGACTTGCCCCGTGTCATAAAATCCAACTTCTTTGGGAATTGTGGTTTCAAATATGTCCTCTTTGATGCCTTCATGAAATTCCCTACTTTGCACCTTTGGAAGGGCTTCCAAGATGTCTTTTTCACTTTCTTCTTCCTTGGAATTCATGAACCTGCAAGGAATAGGGATATTAGGTGGAATGGGGTTAAAATTAATTAAATTTGGAACAACCTTACTTGAATTAGATGGCGTAGGAGCAATAGGTGCCTCCGGCAAAGGTGTTTCCACTCTTGTCGTGGGTTGGGTGTATTCCTCTTTCTCAAATTGCAACTCCTCATCCACTTCTAGGCTTTGTTTGGACATTTTTAGGTCAGCTCCAACCTCCATAGCACTTCCCAAAGTGATAGCATTATGGATTTCAAAATCTTCCTTCAAGTTTTCAATGGTTGAACTAGGGAGTTCGCCTTGGTCTCGAAACTGTCCTACGAACTCCGCGATCTGCCCAATTTGCTTTTCCAAGTGGTACAACCTTTGTGGTGGCTGCATAGGCGTTGAATAGAACTCCTCATATGGCTGCCAATATCCTTCTTGTTGAGCCTCATTGTCTTGATTTTGTGAGCCCTGCACCAAACAAATTAATTCATTAAGCTTTTGATTATAATCTATTGACGAACTTGAATTTGGTTGGGCATATTGAATATGAGGTTGTGGTGGCTGCCAATATCCTTCTTCTTGAACATGTTGAGCTTCCCACCACATAGAGTTTGAATGATCACTCCAATCTGAATTGTAAGTATTGGAAAACACGTTATTCCTTGATTGAAGATCAAATATATCAACGCTTTGCATTTGGGACCGTTCCATGAGCTGTGACAAAAGAGAAGCATTATCAAGTGCCATGTTGTTCTTCTCTAGTACTAAAACACAAATCAAAAACTAAAACTAAAATACATAACAGAAACGAACAATCCAAGAGATTAGCAAATTTGCTAATCCCCGGCAACGGCGCCAAAATTTGATGCGAGATTTATACGCACACAAATTAAACCCTCTTTTCGTCAAATTGTAGTATATGTATAAGTAGGGATCGTTCTAGACCGGGGATTAGGAGGGATTGTTAATCACTTGGATTTGACTTAAAAACGTAAAAACACAATATAAAACTCTATACTAGACTCAAAGAATGCAAAACTAAACTTTAAAACACTAAAACAAACCAAAAGACTCAAACATCACCCAAAACATTCAAAACTGCCTTAAAAACACTTTCTGGGCAGTTTTGAGCACTTTGGTGAATTTGGACGAAATTATGTAATAAATTGAATCAAAACACTTAGAAACATAAACTAAGACACTTTCTAACTAAATTGGACAATAAAGTAAAGGGGGATTGAGTTTTGACGAAATTAAACTAAATGAACAAATTGTAATTAAAGCAGAATGTAAATATGAATATGATGAAAGTATGGATGAATGCTAGCTAAGGGGTTCATCTCCACACATGTTACACTTGCATAATAAAATGATTTCCAATTGCATTTCAATAAACCATGAATTCTCAATGCTCCAAGTTAATTAGGTCCGCTTAAATTAACTTTCAAATCTTCCTAACGTTATTGAATTGGATGATTGCATACGACAACCCAAAACATTCCCCACAAGTCCCCTACATGATTGCATAATAGAGATACAAGCAAGAATCATTACGCTCTATGAAAATTATAAGTGTTGACGAGGCATTCGTTACTATGGAATACGCATGAAACTTATGCCAAGAATTCGTTTAACGCGATTGTTTATAAGCAACCTCCACTACTTGTGAATATAAGTTCGTAACTATTAGGTGAAACTCACTTATATTCTAGCGTCATATTCATGCATGAAAATTAAGTGTGCACTCTCAATAAACATACATAAATAAGTTATCAATCAAACAGTTAAACGAATTGAATCCACAACTTATGAAACGCAATTAGAAGTAATCAAATCAAAATGCAAGCATAAACATATATTTCGAATTCCCCCCTAGCCAAGGGGGGTTTAGTTGAATTTAAACATTGGAATCAAAGAAACACCTAAACATTCCAACAACTCAAACTTGAATTGTATGAACGTTTAGGCCCTCTTCTCTTCCATTCCTCATTCGTACAAAACAAAGAGTATTGAAATTAAACATTGAAATCAAAGAAACACCTAAACATTCCAACAACTCAAACTTGAATTGTATGAACGTTTAGGCCCTCTTATCTTCCTCTTCGTTGTAGCACAAGGTCTAAGGATAGTTTGATGGTGTGAATGGTTTGGGGAGTGGTTGGAGTGGCTGCAATGGAGGAGAAAAGTGTTTTGGTGGCTGCTGCAAGGGTGTGGAGAGGTTTTGACGAATTTCTGGAATATGGAAGAGTGAATGAGAATGAATGCATGTGGATTAAAGAGAGAGAATGTGGTGTAATGATGAAGTGGAATAAGTGCATGTGGATGTGGCTGATTTGATTTATGGAAGATGCATGTGGATTAAAGATGAGTGAATGATTATGGGTGCATGTGGATGAATGTGCATGTGCAAGGTTGTTGTTGTGATAAGTGATAAGTGTATGGTTATGATAAGTGAATGATATGATAAGTGAATGATATGATAAGTGAATGATAAGATAAGTGAATGATATGATAAGTGAATGATATGTAATGATATGTGGGAGTGTGGCTGAAATGAAGGAGTGGAATGTTGGAATGTTACGCACGGCTAAGGATATAGGAAACGTTTAAATGTCCTAAAACTAAAGGGAACAAGGTTCCAACACTTTGGTCTTCAATTAGGTCTTCAATTTCGTCCAACACTTTGGCTCCAAGCATAAGCTATCCATCCTAAGCCCAAAAGTGCTCCAAAAGTCTCCAAAATGCATCTTTTTGCTCCTTTAGCCCTTTGGACCTACAAACACACGAAAATAGCTTAAAGTACTAAAATAACTAAAGAAACATAACGTAAATGCACGAGAACAAGCCATTTAAGTCGCATGAATATGCTCCTATCAATGGCATGGATGAATATGGATCATATGAATTGGTTAAGGCCTTTTGGTAGTTTAGTTGGAAATTTCCTACTGTGGATCCTAAGTGACTGAATCGGTTGGTGATGGCTAAGGCCGATGAGGAATCGGGAATAGATTCCTGTTTTACTGGTGGTGGAGGTGGAAGAGTGGTTGGAAGCCTTCTTTGGCTACTGCTATTTCATGTCATTCTTCCCCTGCAGAAATTCTCTTATTAAAAAATCTAGTATGCTATTGTGGCTGCCTTTAATGTATTCAATATCAAAATAAAAAATACTTAGTATACGTGTCAATCAATATTACAACCAGCTAAGGATGCTGGTGATGTGTTTCGTTGACATGTGGCTGTACGTGGTTCCTTTTAATTGAACCTCAACATTTAAAGAAAAAGAAGAAGAATTCGTAGGACTTTAAAACCCAAAGTTGTTGGGGTTTCATCCTAATGAGGTCAGGTACTCTACAACAGAAATATGTTTTCATTTTCTTCTAAAAAAAAAAAAAAAAGAAAAAGAAAGAAGAGATCGGAACATAATATTCTTACCTAGCTATATACGGAGAAATTAGCTAATTGGCATGTGGGAATGATGTGACAGTCCTTCATTTTGGATGAGGGTAATTGGGATCAGACCATGCCAATGAAATAGGATTTCAATATTTAAGCGTTGGACTTCATAATAGGCTTGTCAAGTTAATTGGTTAGTGACTTGGTTTTTGTGATGTTTCATTTGAGGATCAATCGGATATATAGGTTTGGATTAACCAGTGAATCCCGTGACGTGGTGATGATGCACAAGAGTTTGGTGAACAACGTTTTAGACTATGGTGAGAAAGGAAAAGCTTTGCTTTGGAAACCAGGTAAGGGAAATACGACAAACCTGTACGAAAATTGATTTTATTAAATTTTGTGAAGTGCTATATTATTATTGATATTGGTTGATTAATTGAGATTGGACTTATATGTATATTATTCGTTCATTGGAATGTTTATTTGTTGTTGATTGTGGAATTGTTATTGGAAAATATTGTGATGCGTGAAAGATGAGTTGAGATTAATTGTGCATCATTCATGTGCGTGAAGTGGCTGGAACTTTTGTTGAGAAAGGAATTGGAAATGAGGGTAGTTGGAAAGGATGTTTTGTGTAGTTGAGTCAAACTCTTAGTAGGTACCAGGTCTCAGGCTAGCCCACAATGCATAGATTCTTTTAGGGTAATTTAAGACTAGCAACAAAGAGTTTAGGCAAGATGACTAACAAAAGGGGAAATTGGATGATTGAGTTACAACGGGTTAGTTTGTATAATAGAACATTTGAACCACCACTGCAGAGTTAAAATGCACGGTATGGAGCGTGTAGGTCCGCGTGTTTTATTATATCAATTAACGGGTAAAGACGAAGAGTATTGTATTTCACTTATGCATTTTTACCAATAGTAATTTGATATTTGATTATATGATTCCGTGACACTTAATTTAGTATTGTCAATTCACTGTGGTAGGTTATGTCCTCATTGAGCTATTGAAGCTTATCCCTATATTGTTATGCAGGTTTATCAACTAAAAAGTAAAGATGGTAGGCAGATTGAGATTGTAATAGATATGACGATAGAGTTTGTATTTATTAATTTTTAGCCTTGTAAAGAGTTCTTGACTTTTATTTATAAGAGGAATTAGTTTTCCATACCGTTTCATTTTATTTATTGTATTTTTATCTTGGGTTTCGTATTCTGGTTCGAGTTTTCCACCAACCTTGAGGTCGGTGGTGTGACATGAATCCATTATGAAAAGAGGGTCATTTTGTATCTTTGCTAGGGATGATATAGAAATTAAATTTCCCTAACGAGCAGGCTTGGAAAAGAGCTTGTAGGCAGAAGATCCTTACTCCGGGTAAGGAGATGTGTCGTATAGTACATGGCATCATTGTTCGACCTAAGTGTTCCAAACAGTCATGCCAAAGTGAGTAAACTGCTCGAATTACCCAGCTCCAGACTGACCACATGTGTCATGTCCCAATTGGGAGGTAGCCCATTGGCCCCAAAGTATAGCTTCAGGCTTCATATTTTGGAGGTGGTGCAAATATGTTCCACTCTATTTTCTTTAGTGGTTTCATTCATGATCATTATCGTCTCGAATATCCTTAAAACTCAAAGACGTTATTTAGGAACAAGGAGAATATAAGGTCTCTATAATGGTAATTTAGTACCATTTATACAAATGGAATGTGCCAATGCTTTTAATCTGGTTGGATAGACCTGAAGTTATTGCTAGATAGGTGATTTAGAAGTTAGTGTGTGTAGTATCACATTTATCCAGACAACTAACTTTCCCACATTTGTACCTAATCACGTGTTTAATTGAATTCGGTCACATGTATATGAAACATGATTCAATTAACTCATATTTGATGACAATATTAACGTTATCTATAAATTATAACAAACACCTAACTTGAATCTAAGAACATAGAAAATTGTTCATAAAGTAATTTAAAGTCACCAAGGGGATTCAACCAGCAAGGCCATCTATGTCAAAATTCCGTTCTTCCAAATGTGTTAGGTGGGGCAAAATTAGTCTCACATATTGATTACAGGAATAATACTCCTCAACAACATTGGTAGGGGCTCAAACATATGCATAACCACTAATCTCTTCCATCAAAACAGAAGTAGATTTGCAAGGTCGAGGGTGGGGAATAATGTCCCTTATTCTTGAAGTTTTAGGTCTTATGTGCCAAAGATCACACTTCGGGTTGCAATGCCACCCCTTGGCAAGCACTGATTCTACCATATGTTATAAAACAAACCTTAGAATGGGTGAGAGAGAGACAGTCTTAGGTTCAAAATATTTCAGCAGAACCCTGCGAGTCTATTTGGTACATCTGTGCTGAAGTAAAGCATGTCGTTTAGCAGGCTCTAACCAGAATTGCTAAACATTGAAAATATTTAAGACCAAAATTAAATTTACCCCTCATTAATTATGTACCTTGGGCCTTTGACCCCATTATTGCCAAAAGAGAAGGAAGGAGTTTATGACACCATATTAAAATATAAACATTCAACCCAAAACACTTTGTGCCCCTTTCTCTCCCCCAAAAACCTCTAAAGCTTTGAAACGCTTCTTGCTGCCAGCTCCATGCTCCGGCTTGGTGTCGACGGCAGCCCTGTGCCTACCTCTCCTCCCTCTTTTCCTTTCTTCCACCCTCTGAACCCTTCCTTTCTTGCATTCTTTCCTTGTTTTTCGTCTCCCTTTCTTCCACCCTCTGTTACCTCCATATCTCTCCTTCTCTCCCTTTGTTTCCCCCTACCTTCCCATCTCCCCCTTTTCCCCCAACTCCACCCCAATTTTCACTTCTCCAAACCACAATGGTTGGTGATTTGGATTTTCTTTTTATGCATTTACCTTTCAACTTTCTCATTTATGAGCATTTTGTATCTCAGCTTGCTCTGAGCTTGGTCTCAGTTGTCCTTGAGTTTATCTCAGAGCTGGCTTCTACGCCCCACTCCTCTCCAAACATTGCTCTTCACTGTGAATTTGTAACCATCCACCCTTGCTGCTCGTTTCGTTAGGTGTCTCTTTCTAGGATCTCATGTGGAGGTGCACTTTGGTGGCTCGTAGCATTTAAAGTGCATTTTGAACTAGTTGGTAGGATTATGGGAATGCTCTCGGCGCGGGTAGCTTGCCTACCTCCATTTTTCATTCATCCACTTGGTTCTTCAACCCTTCTTTCGGGTGATAGCGACAGATCTGCGGTGGCGATGGTGCTGCTTTGGTAAAGGTGGCTGCTTTACATTTTCATGTCTAGGCTTTTCTAGTTGTTAGTTGCATTAGACTGCACACTTTGGGCCCATTTCATTGTAATTTTCTTTATGAAGTTGGGTTTTTGCTTGGTTATTCTGGATTCTCTTTTTGAGTTCTGCTTACCTTGTGCTAGTTTTATTTTTTAATGAAATTTAGTTTGATTGGAAAAAAAAATGAGAAGGAAGGAGTTTCTTTCCCTTGGGCCTTTTAGCAAAATATAGAACAAGGATCGGGCTTCTGATAATCCAGATTATAGGTACCGTTTGGTACGTGCAGGATGGAACGGGGTGGTTGTTCCATTTTGCGTTTGGTATGCGCTGGACGGAACAGAACCAAAAGATTGAATGACTAACTTACCCCTATTCCGTCTGTTGTTTGGTACAATGTCTATGTGTGGAACGGGACGGGACAATTTTTTTTATTTTTTTTTTACCTTGTTCATATTTGAACACATATATGCTTATCTATGATATATTTTTTACAATAGTACATGGCTGAAGATGTGTTATGCCATGATATATGTTATGCCATTTCTTGACTGAAGACATGGCAGAATAAGCAAAACAAAAAACAATGGCAAAGAATTTAGAGAGAGTAAGCGAATGACTAAAGATTGTATTCCTTGAACAATGAATGAATTATAGAGAGAGAGGTGTTTGTTATTTATACAAGTATTCTTTGCTTCACTCATAACTACTAACCAACTAACTTCATATCCCTACAAATCCCAACAGACTAACTGCCTTCCTACAATCTCAACAAACTAACTGCTTTGCTGATGTGTGCCTTGCTGATGTGTAACCTTCATGCTGATGTGTCTGTAGAGCCATACTGATGTGTACATATCAGTCAACAGACCCGTGGCCTGAAGCAATAACTTCATGTTTCTTGAGTATTCATCTAATAAATGGCTATTTAGGACAACATTGGATCCTTTAAGATAATCTAATGTGTTGCAACAATATTCATGGAGACCAATAAAACAAAAAGCAAAGAGCATTGATAAGTAATAATAAAACAGAAAAACTACACAAATTTATCATCAAGCCATGAATGACCAATCTCGTGATAATTCCAAATCAAGTTCTAGCTCCTTCCTCTTCCTTCTCAAAGTTCGCTCAAAATCGTCGTCAAAGTCCAAGATATTTGCATGAACAGGTTGAGACCTAGGAGTCATAAACTAGTACCTAAAAACAAGAAAAGAAAACAAGGTCAGCAACTAAAACAAAGCACATGAAAAAGAAACAAAAAGAAACAACAGGGGATTAGCACAGTTGATAATCCCTGGCAACGGCGCCAAAAATTTGATGCGATAAATAATAGCACTCAAATTAAACCCTCTTATTGACAATTGTAGTAAAGATGTAAGTAGGGATTGTTCTACGCTGGGGATTAGGAGGGATTGCTAATCTAATAAACACTGACTCAAAGATACAAATCTAAGCTTAAAAATACTTAAATAAAGTCAAAGACTCTTAACTAAACTTATATGACTCAAAACAACTAAAAAGACTCAAAACAGCACAAAACAATCAAATAGACTCAAAATACTTAAAAACACACAATAGGACAGATTCTAACTAATTTGACACAACAAAGTAAAGGGGATTGGGTTTTTGACGAATTTAAAGTAAAAACAAGTAACTTAAAGACTTAATCAAAGTTGATACGAAATTGGGTAAATGGATGGATGATTAGCTAGCTAGAGGGTCCTTTTCCACACATGACACACTTGAACACAAATTGATTTCCAGTTACTTTTTCAATAAACCATGAACCTCAACACCCCAGATTAACCGTGACATCACTAATTAACCCTCAGATTTTCCTTAAGTCATTGAATTGGATGGACAACGCATCGGCAACCTAATTATTCTTCCCAAGTTCCCTACATGAACTGCATAATAGAGACAAAGCAAAGATCATTAAGTTTCGTGAAAATCATAAGCATTGACAAAGCATTTGTAACTATGACATCATGATACTCATGCCAAGAATTTAACTTAACATGATTGTGACAAGCAACCTTGACTACTTGTGAATATAAGTTTGTAACGATTATGTGAAACTCCCTTATATTCCAGCATCAAATTCAAGCATGCAAACTAAGTAGGCCTCTTTAATCAACATACAAGAATAAGTTAATTAAATTGCAATCACAATTTATGAAATCACAATTGGAATTAATCAATTCATATCATAAATATAATCATGGTTTCAAAGTCTCCCCTAGCTAAAACAAGTTTTGCCTCTCATGTTCACAGCAAAACAAAGAAAACTTAAATTAAACATTGAAAACAAAAGATAGATTACACTTAAAAACGTTCTAACAATCCAACTTGAATGCAAAAACGTCCAAGGCTGCTTCTCCTCTCCTTCTGCCTTGCTAGGCTGTGGCACAAAGGTTTAAGGGTGTGAAAAGTGGGTTGTAGTGTGTTAGGGTGAAGGATAGATGAATGGCAGGGAGATATGGTGGAAGAAGAGGTGCGGAATGGTGTATGGAAGGTGATGAAGGCTGCGGAATGATATGTAGAAGGATGAATGATGGCTGGTTGTGTATGTGAATGAATAGATTGTGTCTATGGGTGCGGCACAAGGTATATATTTTAGAGAAAAGATCTAAACTTTAATTCAATGTTTTAGAAAAGAATTGGACCCCAAATCCACAAGGAAAAGGAGAATTAAAGTTAGAATCCCAAGGGAAAAGGGATAGGAACTTGCGGCAAGGAAAATAGGAAAGGGAATGTTGTTTCCCTTGCACGGCAAGGAAGGATAAAGGCTAAGTTGGGTGCGGCATCCCCCTTTGGCTGGAATTAAGGTTTCTAGAACTTGTATTTAAGTGTCCTAAATTAATTAGGGACCCTCTTTGGCAGTTGGAATTTATGTAGGAAAGATTTAGGGAAACAAAGTTAAAATAAGGAAGTTTAACTCATGTTTCCTTCTTTGTGGCTGATTTCTTTACTTGCAAATCTTGAATTAATTTTTTCCATCTCTTTAGCAGATTCCTATCCATTCCAAGCCCAAAACTACTCCAAAATGCACTTTTTTACTACTTTAGCCATTTGGACCTACAAACACACGAAAATAGCTCAAAATACTAAAATAACTATGAACGAACAACATAAATGCTAGAAAACAAGCTAACTAAGTCGTCTAAATATGCTCCTATCAAATTCCCCCATACTTAGCTTTTGCTAGTCCTCAAGCAAAACAAAACAAACAAAACACAATCCAGACCTTCCAACATTTATCTCAGGGATTTCCAATGAACATGACACATTAAAGAACACTATTCCCATAGATTTTAGCTCTCTGTACACTTGAGCAAACACTTAACCATAGTTACCACTTACTAGCTCACATTTAATTGATTAAAACAACATTTTGAATGTAGTAACATGCCTTAGAGAATTTCCTCAATTCCTCACTAGATGTACTCTCAATTTTCACACAGATTTTCTGACTACACTCCATACACTAGGTATATGTGAGAAGATTGATGTAAACATGTAGACTAGCACTCACATATGTTATAACAAAGAAAGCATTTTCTGGAATTATTACAATGACATGTATACAATCTCATGAATGGAATGCTACTATTTAGAATGAGAACCAGGGATTCCATATGCTCATACCAATTTCAAACTCCACATATTGAACCCATAACATCAACATAGAAGTCAAGGGGATTTAATGAGCCTAAGGTATTGGCTAACAAAGAAAGGTAAAGGATAATCAAAGGTTCTTAAAGCAATAGGAAGCAAAGTAATGAAATTGACACTTAAATTCACTTTTGATGGCAGAAATTAACTTAACACAAGGGGAAAGTTCATACAACACTTAGGGTCAAATTCAAACTTTTGGACCCTTTCTTCAACAACCAATACTTGTAAGTTCATTCTCACTTATTTCTTAACTCTTTTTCTTTCTTTTCACAACTTTTCTTCTGGTTTTTTTTTCTTTTCTTTCTTTGCCATGCTCTTTTAAACTCCCCCACACTTGTTTTAGCAATATGTAAGTCAAAAGGAATTCCTTCTAAGTCATGCTTCACTATCCTTTAAGAACAAGGGTATGGATAATCCTAATCTGGGCTAGGTGAGGATAATGTGGTTAACAAAGAAAATAGGCTAGATAAGGCTCAAAAGGATTAATCCTACAATACATATGCAAAGGGTTAGGCTTTTTGGCTGTGGTTTAACTAAACAACTTCATTTTATTGTATGTTATGCACTCAATATCATGCTTTGAATGAAATGGGCATGAGTTCTAGTATTTGGAACTATAATGATGAAAAAGCACATTCTCGTGCAACGACTTTAGAAAACAAGAAATCACTGATTAATACTCACCAAACAAAGTTTAGGCTCAAGTCTCTCAGGGTTGTAGCATTAGTTTGAGTTCCTTCCTTCAAGCATGTTACAAAAACTGATTTTTTTTCTTTGTAATTACATGTGAATTCGTAAACAACAACTACAATTAAGCATAAACCAAAGAGCAAATCAAACTTTCATCCATGTTTGTAACTTTCTTTAACAGTCATGCAATTAAAAACCATCCTCATCATTGTGTTGGAAGGTACCCTAAGACACAAACACACAACAAAAATGACTCTGAAAACAACTCTTTTTGGGTTTTTCAAAACTGTTTTTCTAATTTTTTTTTTCTTCAAATTTTCGTATTTTCTGTTCGAAACACATTAAAACAATTCAAAACACACTAAAAACACTTAAAAACAGTGAGAAACAACATTAGAAGTGAAAGGTGATAAAATCTCACGAAAATCATGCAAAAACAGCTTGTTTACCCTCTCCCCCCCCCCCACCCCACACTTAAATCAAACATTGTCCTCAATGTTTCAAGCAAAGACTCACACTCAAACAAACAACATAAACTAACAAACACAACTATCATGGCAAAGTAAAAGCAATAAAGAGAAGGGTTTAGGAACGCAAATCTGGTTATGGATTGTTGGAGTGCCTAATGCTTCTTTATTAGAATGCATGGGTTGCCTCCCAAGAAGTGCTTGCTTTAACGTCTTCCAGCCGGACGATACCTCTTCTTAAGCTCTATTGGAACCCACGGCATGGAGGGGTACATCCTCCACAATCTGCCCTTCAACATTCTCATAATATGGCTTCAAATGATGCCCATTCACCTTGAATTCTTGGCCATTCCTTAAGCTTTAGATTTGGACTACACCATATGGAAAAACATTAGTAACAACAAAAGGGCCAATCTATTTAGAACATAACTTACCGGGAAACAAACGAAGGCGAGAGTTGAAAGTAACACTTTCTGCCCTATGGAGAATGTTTTGCTACGAATCATCTTGTCATGGAATGACTTGGTCTTCTCCTTGTAAATGCAAGCATTCTCATAAGCTTCAAGCCTAATCTCTTCAAGTTCATTCAATTGAAGCTTCCTATGAATTCCAACCACATCTATGTCCATGTTGAATGTTTTGATAGCCTAATACGCCTTGTGTTCTAATTCCACGGGAAGATGGCATGGTTTGCCATAGATAAGCCGAAATGGGGACATCCCAATGGGTGTTTTGTATACCGTACGATATGCCCACAATGCATCCTCCAAACGCAAGCTCCAATCCTTTCTTGTTGGCCCAACAGTCTTCTCCAAAATCTGCTTGATTTCTCTATTGGAAACCTTGGCTTGGGCATTTGTTTGAGGGTGATAAGGTGTTGAAACCTTATGTGTGACATTATATTTCTTGAGCAGCGCCTCAATGGTGCAATTACAAAAATGAGACCTTCCATTACTTATGAGCACTCTAGGCATCCCAAATCTAGATAAGTTGTTAGTTTTGATGAAATCTGCAACCACTCTAGAATCATTAGTACGGGTGGCTTTGCTTCCACCCATTTTGAGACATAATCAACCGCAAGCAAAATATAAGTGAAACCATATGAAGAAGGAAAATCACCCCCATAAAATCAATGCCCCAAACATCAAAAATTTCAACATTGAACATAAGGGTTTGCGGCATTTGATCCCTTGCACCTATATTGCCCATTCTTTGACAACGATCACAAGTCATACAAAATTTTCTAGCATCTTTAAAGATTGTAGACCAATAAAATCCACATTCAAACACCTTAAGGGTTGTGCGTTGTGTGCCAAAATGACCCCCACATGTATAAGTGTGACAAAAAGTTAAAATTGAATTAAACTCACAATCAGGCACACACCTACGAAGAATCTGATTAGAGCAATATTTCCACAAATATGGGTCATCCCACACATAAGACTGTGCATCCTTCTTGAGTTTATCACGTTGGTGTTTGGTTAGGGTGCTTGGAACTTGTTTAGACATCAAATAATTCACCAAATCTGCATGACATGGCTCACTTACCTTAATGGACAGCAATCGCTCATCAAGGAATGTCTCTTGGATGGGTAAAGACTCCTCATTGCACACCAAACGACTTAAGTGGTCAGCCACCATGTTTTCACTCCATTTCTTGTCTCTAATTTCAATATCAAACTCTTGGAGGAGGAGCATCCAGCGAATTAGCCTTGGTTTGGGCTCCTTCTTGGTGAATAAGTACTTCAAAGCTGCATGGTCGGAATAAACAACAACTTTAGTGCCAAGTAAATACGAACGAAACTTATCTAAAGCAAACACAATAGCAAGAAGTTCTTTTTCAGTGGTAGAGTAGTTCAATTGAGCATCATTCAAGGTCCGGGATGCATAATAGATGACATGTGGTTGCTTGTTCTTCCTTTGGCCTAAAACAGCCCCTATTACATAATCTGATGCATCACACATTAGCTCAAAAGGTATGCTCCAATCTGGTGGTACTATGATTGGTGCCGAGGTAAGCAAGCCTTTGAGGTGGTTGAATGCCTTCTCACACTCCTCATTGAACTCGAAGGACACTTCCTTTTGAAGGAGACGGCAAAGGGGTTGTGCAATCTTTGAAAAATCCTTGATAAATCGCCTATAGAATCCTGCATGTCCAAGAAAAGAACGAACCTCTCTCACCGAAGTAGGAGAAAGTAAGTAGCGTACAAGATGTAATTTTGATTTATCAACCTCAATTCCTTTTTCAGAGATTATGTGATCGAAAACTATGCCTTGTTTTACCATGAAATGACATTTTTCCCAATTTAAAACAAGGTTAGTTTCAATGCATCCTTTCAAGATTAAAGTGAGATTATGCAAATAGTCATCAAACGAGTCACCAAAAACACTAAAATCATCCATGAATACTTCAATAATCTTCTCAACATAATCAGAAAATATACTTACCATGCATCTTTGAAATGTGGCTGATGCATTGCACAAACCACATGGCATGCGACAATAAGTAAAAGTACCAAATGGACAAGTAAAAGTGGTCTTTTCTTGATCATCTGGAGCTATAACAATTTGATTATATCCCGAATAGCCATCAAGGAAACAATAAAAAGAATGACCCGCTAACCTTTCAAGCATTTGATCAATGAATGGCAAAGGGAAGTGATCATTCCTTGTGGTGGCATTTACCTTTCTATAATCGATGCAAACTCTCCAACCCGTTTGGATATGTGTAGGCACAAGCTCATTCTCTTCATTCTTCACCACTGTGACTCCGGACTTCTTTGCAACAACTTGGATCAACGAAACCCAACAACTATCAGAGATGGGATAAATCACGCCACAATCAAGGAGTTTGATAATCTTCTTCTTCACGATGTCCATCATTAGAGGGTTGAGTCGGCGCTGAGCTTCTCGAGATGGTTTAGCCCGCTTCTCCAAGAGTATACGATGCATGCATGTAGTAGGGCTTATTTCCTGGATATCGACCAAGGTCCAACCAATGGATGTTTTGTACTCCTTTAGCACCCTCACCAACTTGTCTTCTTCTTGTACATGAGTGAGGAAGCCACAATGACGGGCAAGGTCTCTTATTCACCAAGAAAACATACTTCAAGTGGTTTGGTAATGGTTTAAGCTCAAGGGAAGGTGGTTGTATCACTGAAGGAAGCAACTTATTAGTTGAAAAGGGAATTGAAATTGGGGTTGGGGACTTACCATTTTGTCGTGGCAATGACTCTAGGGCAGCCACCACTTCAATTACATCATCACAAAGGGGCACAACATGGAATTCCAGATTGGTGTCGTGGGTTTGAATTGGTGCTGCCACTTGGTTTTTGAGTCCTATTCCACTTGTAATGACCGTTTCAAGTGCATCCTCATGTAATTGTTCAAGATTTTCCTGTGCCAATGAATCAATGATATAATAGAAAAGCATGAATTATCATCATTAGGATATCTCATAATTTCATAAATATTAAAATCAATAACTTCTCCATCAAATTTCATCGTTAAAGTCCCTTTGAACACATCGATCATGGTGCAGGCTGTTTTCATGAATGGTCTCCCAAGAAGGATCGGCAAGGATGTGGAATGCGCCGTATCTTCCATCTCAAGCACATAGAAATCAGTCGGGAAGATCAAGTTATTAACCTGCACCAAAACATCTTCCAAAACTCCCTTTGGATATGCATTAGAACGATCGGCTAATTGAATAATCACACCATCATTTTTTAGCTCTCCTAGGTTCATGGATACATAAATAGAGTATGGCATGACGTTAATTGAAGCTCCTAAGTCTAGCATAGCATGTTCAAACTTAGTTTGGCCAATAACACAAGGGATTGTGAAACTACCTGGATCTTTGCATTTTGGAGGTAATTTCCTTTGTAAAACAGCGGAAACATTTTCACTTACCCTCACCACTTCTTTATTCAAAACCCTTTTCCTTTTTGTGCAAAGCTTCTTCAAGAATTTGGCATACTTTGGAACTTGTTTGATTGCATCAAGGAGTGGAATGTTGACTTGTACCTACCTAAATGTCTCAAGAATGTCTTTGTCATTCTCCTCTTTCTTTGCTTGCATAAATCTACGAAAGAAAGGTACATTGGGTGGAATAAGGTTAGAATTAATGGAATTTGAACCCAACTTACCTATATTGGACCAATTGGATGAATTGGATGAATTGGGGTCTCTAAGTGGCTGCGGCAAGGGTGTTTCTACCCTTTCCATGGCTTTGCCTTGTCCCTCTTCCTCAAATTGCAGCTTCCCATCCTCTTTTTGACTTGATTTGGATGGTTTTGGGTCAGTGCCAACTTCTTTACCACTTCTCAATGTGATGGCCTTGGCAGATTTGAATCCTCATTTCGGGTTAACAATGGTTGAACTAGGGAGTTTGCCTTGGTCTTGAAACTGTCCCACGAACTCCGCTATCCGCCCAATTTGCTTTTCCAAGTGGCCTACCCTTTTGTCTTGATATTGCATTGCTTAGTTTTGATTTTCTTGTCCCTGAAACAAATTGGTAAGTAACTTAATAAGCTTATCATTATCCAAAGACGTACCTGAATTTGTTTGGGCAAGTTGTGTTTGAGGTTGATTTGGTGCGAATGGCTTTGTATAGAGCCCGGGGGTTGCTACCTAAATCATCCTTGTTGTTGGGGTTGTTGAGGCTCTCTCCACTTGAAATTTGGGTGATCTCTCCAGCCCGGATTGTATGTGTTGGAATATGGATCATTCTGTGGCTGATTTTGGCTTGGAAATCCAATAGCATTTGCACTTTCCCATCCCCCATTCTCAATCAATTGAGGGCACTTTTCAAAGGAGTGTCCTTGGATAGAACACACGCCACATTTAGTCCTTGCATCTTCATCCCTTTGGCCATCTAAGACACAATAGAAGTAAGATTAGCTAATTGAGATTGAATGTCGGATGTGGAACTTACCACATTTACTTGCTGCCGTGGGGGTTCCTTTTGCCCAATTCCTTCGTATTGTTGTGCATTCAAAGCGCGGTTTGCAATTAGTGTCTTTGTTGCCATAGGGTTTTGTCAACCAATGCACCTCCCGCTGAAGCATCGAGCATTTTCCTTTCAATTGGAAGAAGACTTTCATAGAAATATTGAAGTAGAAACTCTTTCTTCATTTGGTGTTGAGGGCATGATGCGACAAGGGCCTTGAAACGCTCATAATACGCTAGAAAAGACTCTCCTTTACTTTGTTGGATTCCACTAATCTTCTTCCTCAAAAGAATGACTCTTGAAGTGGGGAAGAATTCTTCTAAAAATGCTTTCTTCATGCTCTCCCAAGAAGTGACGGTTCTAGGTGCCAATTCGTATAACCAATCTTTAGCCTTTTCCAAAAGAGAGAATGGAAAGACCTTCATCTTCAAAATATTGTTATCAACATTGATTGGGGTCATGCTTGAACACACCACTTCGAACTCTTTTAAGTGCTTGTTTGGATCCTCCATGGACAACCCATGGTACTTTGGAATGTGGTGCAGCAAGCTAGACTTCAATTCGAACTCATCGGTTTTATCTTGAGCTGCCCTAGCATATTGAATGCATAGGGGTGCGGCATTGTCCATTCCCGAGGTTGAAAGCTCCTTGATTGTTCGATTGTCCACTGTCATGACTTGTGCTTATTCTTCCTCTCTTGCCGTGGCCTTTTCTTCCTCTTCAAAATCAGATTCTGAGCTAGAATTTGGTGGGTTAAGTTCTGGCTCCTTCCTCTTCCTTCTCAAAGTCCACTCCAAATCGTCGTCAAAGTCCAAGATATTTGCACGAACAGGTTGAGAGCTAGGAGTCATAAACTAGTACCTAAAAACAAGAAAAGAAAACAAGGTCAGCAACTAAAACAAAACACATGAAAAGGAAACAAAAAGAAACAACAGGGGATTAGCAACTTTGCTAATCCTCGGCAACGGCGCCAAAAATTTGATGTGATAAATAATAGCACTCAAATTAAACTCTCTTATTGACAATTGTAGTAAAGATGTAAGTAGGGATCGTTCTAGGCCGGGGATTAGGAGGGATTGCTAATCTAATAAAAACTGACTCAAAGATACAAAACTAAGCTTAAAAATACTTAAATAAACTCAAAGACTCTTAACTAAACTTATATGACTCAAAACAACTAAAAAGACTCAAAACAGTACAAAACAATCAAATAGACTCAAACTAGACTCTAGGACTTACTTTGGACGAAAATTGAATTAGTTTTGACTCAAAATACTTAAAAACACACAATAGGACAAATTCTAACTAATTTGACACAACAAAGTAAAGGAGATTGGGTTTTTGACGAATTTAAAGTAAAAACAAGTAACTTAAAGACTTAAACAACGTTGATACGAAATTGGGTAAATGGATGGATGATTAGCTAGCTAGAAGGTCCTTTTCCACACATGACACACTTGAACACAAATTGATTTCCAGTTGCTTTTTCAATAAACCATGAACCTCAACACCCCATATTAACCGTGACATCACTAATTAACCCTCAAATTTTCCTTAAGTCATTGAATTGGATGGAAAACGCATCGACAACCTAATTATTCTTCCCAAGTTCCCTACATGAACTGCATAATAGAGACACAAGCAAAGATCGTTAAGTTTCGTGAGAATCATAAGCATTGACAAAGCATTCGTAACTATGACATCATAATACTCATGCCAGGAATTTAACTTAACATGATTGTGACAAGCAACCTTTACTACTTGTGAATATAAGTTTGTAACGATTATGTGAAACTCCCTTATATTCTAGCATCAAATTCAAGCATGCAAACTAAGTAGGCCTCCTTAATCAACATACAAGAATAAGTTATTAATCAAACGGTTAAGTAAATTGCATTCACAATTTATGAAATCACAACTGGAATTAATCAATTCATATCACAAATATAATCATGGTTTCAAAGTCTCCCCTAGCTAAAACAAGTTTAGCTTCTCATGTTCACAGCAAAATAAAGAAAACTTAAATTAAACATTGAAAACAAAAGATAGATTACACCTAAAAACGTCTAAGGCTGCTTCTCCTCTCCTTCTTCCTTGCTAGGCTACGGCATAAAGGTTTAAGGGTGTGAAAAGTGGGTTGTAGTGTGTTAAGGTGAAGGATAGATGAATGGCAAGGAGATATGGTGGAAGAAGAGGTGCAAAATGGTGTATGGAAGGTGATGAAGGCTGCGGAATGGTAGAAGGATGAATGATGGCTGGTTGTGTATGTGAATGAATAGATTGTGTCTATGGGTGCGGCACAAGGTATATATTTTAAAGAAAGGATCTAAACTTTAATTCAATGTTTTAGGAAAGAATTGGATCCCAAATCCACAAGGAAAAGGAGAATTAAAGTCAGAATCCCAAGGGAAAAAAGGATAGGAATTTGCGGCAAGGAAAATAGGAAAGGGAATGTTGTTTCCCTTGCATGGCAAGGAAGGATAAAGGCTAAGTTGGGTGCAGCATCCCCCTTTGGCTGGAATTAAGATTTCTAGAACTTGTATTTAAGTGTCATAAATTAATTAGGGACCCTCTTTGGCAGCTGGAACTTATGTAGGAAAGATTCAGGGAAACAAAGTTAAATAAGGATGTTTAACTCATGTTTCCTTCTTTGTGGTTGATTTCTTTACTTCCAAATCTTGAATTAATTTCTTCCATCTCTTTAGCAGATTCCTAGCCTCCTTTGGTCTTCAATTTCGTCCATCCATCTTGTTCCAAGCATATACTATCCATTCCAAGCCAAAAACTGCTCCAAAATGCACCAAAATGCACTTTCTTACTACTTTAGCCATTTGGACCTATAAACACATAAAAATAGCTCAAAATACTAAAATAACTATGAACTAACAACAAATATGTAAGAAAACAAGCTAACTAAGTCGCCTAAATATCCTCCTATCAGTACCGGCTTTTTTCCTATGTGGGAAACCATGGACCAAACTAGCATGGAAGTCCTTAGATCTGTCATGAACTGGTACATTTTTAATTTGGACATTCGTATGACAAGCAATGTGATCAACTTTATATGACCAAATCAAGAAAGGGGGATTTGCTGCACTCACCAGACAATGCTGCACTATGATCTCCATTTGCAGCGATGCTTGCAATTTTCACACCTTCAAATCCGTAAGTTTGCTCAGGAAAGACTAATTAATTTGATCTTACTTTGGAGATACCCAGTTGATCACGCTTTCCATAACCAAATCCATAAACTTCATCTCCTGAAACACGTGCAGCATATTGATTGCAGAAAACATCATACACTACGACAAATGAGTTATATCGATTAAAGGGAATGACTTCTTGTAGTACAAAAATCCAAAGCTTTAAGCATGTAACGAAACATATACATCCGCATAAATCAGCCTCACTACATTTAAAAAATTGCGTTTGCTAGAAACATACAAGATCAACCTTACAATCTACCTTTCAGTAAAACAAGCCAATGGCGCATTTCGCATGCTATTAGCTCCACATGCTTATCAACAAACAAGGAGACTTTGACAGGACAGCGCTGTGACTGGAAATCACCATGCCCGAGTTGACCAAACGAGCCATCTACACATGTGAAAAGATCCCCTGCATCTGAAAACAAGCCTACGAAAATATACGACGAGCGTTACTAACCTTCCTCCAATCGTAAACAATGGGCTTAATTATACACACTAACCAATAATCAGTAAAATAACCATTAAAATGCATCCAATTGATTAACATTTCAGCTGACCAAATGCAGAACCAGCTTTTTCCATCATACAAAGCCAAGCTCACAACCGAACCCATTAAATCGCACAGATCGGAACTAGATTTAATCTTTACAAACCAAAATCGTAATAAACCTTAAAAATCAGACTTTGTTCTTTTTCCCAAGCACAAGTTAAACCAGAGAAACCAAGAAAACTAACTTATTTTTTCATAATCATCCTATTTTCCCAGAAAATTGAAATTTTCTATGGAAAAATCAAGAAAACGAACCTAGAGATGCAGCGGCTACGGGAAAAGGCAGCAACAGGTAGAGAAGATGGAACGAAAAAGATAGAATTTTAGGGTTTGGTTTTTGGATGGTGTAAATATTGAAAATGATAAGGAGTATTTTTGTCTTAAAATATTATAATTTTGTGTTGCAAATGTGGAACGAGTGGTTCCAAACGAGGTGTGGAAACAAAATTCACCCAAAATTCATCCCGTACAGCACGTTCCATCCGTTTTAAGCACACGGAACGGTACAATAGAGAACCCGCGGCGACCAATCAATTCCTTACCAAAACCCTAGAAATACAAAATTTCACAATATTGATTTCTTCCCCTTCTGCTAAACATAGGGGGTTTCGACGAACCCTAGCTCGGAGAAGATTGACGAGCAATTCTGAATCCAGCGATGGACTTCGACGAGTACGATTATCTGGAGAAGACTGTGCAGGAGAACGACGACCGTGACTCCAAGCAGAAAACGAGCAAGAAAGGGACCGAGAAGAGCTACAGGAAGAGAGAGTTTGGCGACGACCTTTCGGTGGGCGGTGAAGAGGACGAAAGGAAGAGCAGTAAGAGGTCAAAGGCGGAGCACGAGAACGGGCGAGAGAAGGATCGGCACCATCGAAGTGGGAGGGAGAGAGACCGGGACAGTGAAAGGGATAAGAACCACGGTCGTGATCGCGAGAGGGAGAGAGACAGAGAGAGGAGTAGCAGAGAGAAGGACAGGGTCAAGGAGAAGGAGAAGGACAAGGAGAGAGAAAAAGAGCGGAGGGAGAGGGATAAGGAGAGGGAAAGAGAGAAGGAAAGAGAGAAGGAAAGGGAAAGAGAGAGGAGAGATAGGAGAGAGAGGGAGGACAGAGAGAGAAGAGAGAAAGAGGAGAATGAGAGGTCTCGGAGGAGTGTGAGTCGCTCCGACCGCGAAGAGAAAGAGAGGCCTCGCAGGAGTAGTGACCGAGAAGAGAGAGAGCGATCTCGCAGAAGTAGGAGCCGCTCTGAACGCGATAGGGAGAGGGAAATTAGAGAAAGAGATCGAGAGCTTGAGTTGAGGGAGAGCAGGTAATAAAACAATGCGTTTATTCTTCAATTTACTTAATTTTTGTTCGTTTGGTTTTGCTAGTTTCATACATTTATTAGCTTCTGGTATTTCTACTAGTTTGCTCTTCGTCGTCGTTGCTGGTGCTTGCATCTGTATTTTATGTGGTAATGTAAATTGTTTTGTGGGAACTACATATCATGCTTTGTTCCTATAATGTCTGATTATTATTATTTTTTAATTTTCATCATATGTTTTTGTGCTCGGTTTTTGTAATATCTCTTATAGATCCGCATTGTACCCTTTTCTTCTTTCACTGTTGATTATTACTTGATGTGAACTTAACTGTTCTGTTTTGGTGAAAATGTTGAATTTTGTAATTTGGAGAGTATAAAATCTCAATAATACACCAGATACTGTGTATCTCAGTTATTTGTCAAGAGTTTTGCTAATACGTCGGAAATTACAGTTGGCAATACGATGATGTATAGGATAATTTTTTCTTTCATCGTTATTTTATGTCGAACAATGTCACTGTAAGTTGATACCAAATGTCTCAAAATGTTTTTGTTGTATGGATTTGCCTGGCTTATGAGAGGTAGTCCTTAAACATTTCAATTTGAAAGTGGTTAATTCTAATACAGTTTAAAATTGTTTAACCGTGTCAAATGACATTTAAATGGCAGGAGGTTTAAGGACAAAAAGGAAGCGGTGGAGCCGGAAGCTGATCCAGAAAGGGATCAGAGAACTGTTTTTGCTTACCAGGTATCTGGCTTGCTGTTTTTGCTCTTCAGAAATTTTATTTATATTTGCAATGAATTCTTAGCCAAATTCCTTCTGTAAGGTTTCTTAGAACTTATAGCTTTAATAATATGATTAAGATTGGAAAATTATGTTTAGTACAAGCTGTTAATGGTTCATCCACAGGGAAATAGTCAGAAAATGAGCTAGTAAAAAATACACAACAATATGAGACAAATGAGAGGTGGTTTTAACTGTTTAGAAATTTAAAATCAAGTTAATTTTTGTTCAGTTTTAAAATTTAACTCGCACATGTCGTAAGATTGTTGATATGGGAAACCTAATTTCCTAAGTTGTGGAACCTTATGAATTTCATTTTGCAATATATCTGACTATTTTTTGGTTGGTTAATAATCTGATGATGACAGATGCCACTGAAGGCAACTGAACGAGATGTTTATGAATTCTTCTCAAAAGCGGGCAAGGTTGGCTTAACTTCATTCTTTCTTTCTTTTACATTTTAGATGTTTTTTCTTCAATTCTCTTTATAAAGGTTATTTTATATAATAATAGCAGCATGTACATGCTATACATGTGTGAGTTAATGTTTACATAAAAGAAAAGGATTTTTTTTTTTTTTTTTTTTTGGTTAGAAAAAAAATTAGAAAAGTCAGTATCCGTAAGTCAGTTTGAAATAAAATTACTAGAATGCCCTTCATTTTAAAAGTAAGTATTAAGACTCATAAGAATAAGGGAAAACTTCATAACAAGGTTTTGTACCTTTAATTCTCATTTTGTGACACCTTGCATTATGATTCTGGTTGCTCCTACATATCTGAGAATAATTTCAATCTTGTTGCATGAGATGCTCTTCAAATGCATGTTATTGAGATTCATTTGCTTCCTGTTGCAGTACATGCTCCTCTGCCTTCAGTTACGAGTAATATAATGACTTTATATTCTCTCAACATTCTGTATATGAGGGGTGAGTGAAAATGTACAAATGAGCTATGTGGGCATCTTATGAACACCCCAAACTAGGTGTTTTATCATGCTGTGTCAATATCAAAAACCTCTGTATAAGCCAATTTTCTTTCAAGTTCATAAATTTCTAAATGATCTGACACTTGTCTAATTGTTTTTCTTTCACTTTCAGGTGAGGGATGTACGCCTGATCATGGACAGGAATTCTAGACGGTCAAAGGGAGTTGGGTATGTGCATTTAAATGAAACTGTATCATAGACACGTGTGTTCTTTGTAAGATACATGATAGTATATCATCCTTTTAGAATCAAGTTTAACTGTATTCTTTAATAGACTAGCAATGCGATAATGATGAGGGATGGTGGGAATACCTTGCACTCATGTTTAATCAATTCATGCTGCGTACTCAAGGTAGATGACATAAACCTATTTTACATCCTTTCCTGCTTTCTTCGTCTTCATGTTTCGTGTTATAAGGGCCATTCTGAATCCCGGTGTACCTTTCCGAAAAATTTCATCTAATGGTCCTCCCATTTGGTGATATTATTTATGATAATAGATTATTTTTTTATGCAAAAATTTCTCAGGGTAGGGTCGGTGGAGAATTTTATCTCCATTTCCCTTCGTTCCAGTGTTTCATAAGCTCTAAGTCTATTGACATCTCTATGATCTTCGAGTCCTAGTTAAGGCAATATATATGTATAATCTATGTATGTATGTATATGTAAGTTTACTGTTAAGTTTTTGTGATTGGGATTTTCATTATCAAACTTGTAGCTCCTAGTGAACTAGAAGAAGACTTGCTTCAAATTTGTCCCCATTCTGCCATTTTCTATAGTATTCATTAATCGATCAATTTCTAATGAAATATTTGTTATTTTCTTTATTTTATTGTGATGAGCTAACATTTTCTTTTATATGAGTCATCAGATTCATCAAAAGAAATTCAGCTTGAGCTTTCTGCCCTATAGTTTTTGTTTCCCTACATCTCTTTGATTTATGCTTTGTAAATTTTGACTAGAATACTTATGGTCTTGTATATTCCATCAAACTTACTATAAAGGCCCGGTGATACTGCAGGTATATTGAGTTCTATGATGCAATGTCTGTGCCAATGGCTATAGCTCTTTCTGGCCAACTACTTCTGGGGCAACCTGTAATGGTGAAACCTTCTGAGGCTGAAAAGAATCTTGTTCAGTCCAACACGAGTGGGGCTGCAGGTGTTGTAGGGCCATATGGTGCGGTTGATAGGAAACTGTATGTGGGGAACTTGCATTTTAACATGACTGAGACTCACCTTAGAGAGGTATTTATGCTCAGTTCGTCTAGGTTTAATGTTCTAAATATGTGTATGTGTGTGTGAAGTTTTGCCAGAGTAAATATTTATATGTAACGGATAAGGAAATGAAGTGAAAAGGAGGGAGGTGTAACTTCCTAGTATATTTGTATACTTAATAGTCTTATATATATATATTTTACTATTTTAATCTAAATTTTTTTTCCCAAGTTTACCCTCCTATATAATTATGTGGCCCCTTAGCAATTTAATAACCAGGGCCTTTTTTTTATGGGATTATGAAAGTTTCACCTTTTCACTTCTCCCTTCTGTGTATATATATACATGTATAGATTAAATGTGCACGCACGCAACACTCACTGATGTTTTAAAAAACTAGCCTCGAGGCTACCCTGGGTGTGTTCTTGGGCACAGTTATACATGTAAGCTGCCGTATATTATCTATATGTAAGCTACTGGATGGCTACATATGTGTTAATGTGAAATGTATACTTTCACAACAGCAAACACATGAAAAGAAAGAAAGCAAGGGAGTGCTAGACTATGATGAACTGTCATTCCTTAGGATTTATTATAGACACCATGAGTAGAATCATAGATAAGATTACTGATTCACTGAAGTATCACATGTTATGGTGTTCTCAGGGTCAGGTAGTCCATGCTATAAACTAGGACTAGACAGCAGTTGAAAATAGTATTCCCGAATTTCATTTCTGTTATATATTTTGAGTTCGTTTCTCACAACCATATATTTCTATGTTGAATGCTCAGATTTTTGAACCGTTTGGACCAGTGGAGCTTGTGCAACTTCCCCTTGATCTTGAGACAGGACAGTGCAAGGGTTTTGGCTTTGTTCAAGTCAGTGTCTACTTCTCATTTTAAGTTTAGAAGATTGTTACATTTTGTTGGTGCTTATTTATTTGTTCATTATGTTTATAGTTTGCTCATCTAGAACATGCCAAGGCTGCTCAAAGTTTGAATGGAAAGTTGGAGATTGCTGGTCGAACTATCAAGGTAGGCTTGTATTTTTGTAATAGTTTTGATGGGAATTTGAATGTTATTGGACACTTTGTGTGTAGGTTTCATCTGTTACAGATCATGTTGGATCTCAAGATGCTGGAGCAAAATCTGCAGACTTTGATGATGATGATGGGGGTGGTTTGGTGAGTTTCAACATTTTCATTATGTTGATGACTATTAGTACGTTCACGAATACTCAAAGCACTAAATATTAATGTAAAGGAAAAAAAATTAAATGTCAAATGAATGTGAATATTAATAAAATATCAATGTTTAGACTAAATGATGGAAGTTTTGACTGAAATATTTTGATAAAGAGTATTTATAAAAGGGACTACTATTGGCACTTCAAAAATCTAATTGTGCACTCCTCATAAGAGTATTTGTATCCAATCTTAAAAAACACAGAGAAAAAAGGTTATTTTTGATATCTAATACTATGCATGTGTGTGTGTATGTTAAGGTTTAGGTCAGCCCCTGGACGTCTTTATTACTCGACTGTGTATAGATATCTAACACTATGCATTAGTATTATATATTTGCATGTATACATGCATAGTTTTAGATATCAGTAATATTATATAGAGAGACTTTGGATGCGGTCCCTAGCTATGAAAATTCTTTGACTAAAACCTTGTTGGCTTTCAATTTTTGATCCAAGTCCCTGAAATTAATGTGATAATTTATTTCTATGTACGTTACTATATTTTTTTAAATTAAAAATTGAAATTTATAGTTGTTTATATTAATGAGATTTTAAATAAAAAACCATAATTTGTGGGATTAAAAATATTAAAATATAAATATATTATTTGTGTGTGTGTGTATGTGTGTAAACATGGGTACATTCATCAAAATTAACCAAAAAATTATTGTACCAAAACATGGGTACATACTTCAAAATCACCCAAAAAAAAAAAATATTAGGCTTAATAATATTAGTAAATTTCTTCGATTAAACTTAACATGGATACATTCTCAAATCAACAAAAAAAAAAAAAAAAAAAAAAAAAGTACCCATATAAGTTTAAAAAATGGATTAGAAAAAAATTGAATAGATTTTATATAAAAAAAAGTGGTACATTTTACCTATAACAAATTGGTATATTTAAGAATGAGTACATTTTAAGATTAAAAATTTGAAAAAAATTACATGAATGGTACATATAATTAGCATGGGTACATTTAGCAAAATAAAAAATGGGTACAAATAAATAAAAAAAAATGGGTACAAATACAAATAAAACTTTATAAAATATGGGCACAAAAAGAAAATAATATATGGGTACAAATTAAAACTGAAAAGAAAATTGGAACAAATTAAAAAAGGGTTGCAAATTAAAAATGGGTACAAACTAAAAATAAAAATATACGATAAAAAATTTAGCCATAAATATAAATATACTAATTGTAACATTTTTAACATTAAATGAATATATTTAGAAATAAAAATATTTTATTATTGAAATAATTAATGATGTTATTAATACCAAGGACCTTGATCAAAAAATAAAAATGAAAAAGGTTTTAATCAAAGGAGTAGCAAAAGGAAGGATGAGAACCTAATTTATCTTATTATATATTAGGGTTTAGGTCAGCCCCTGTATGTTTTTATTACTCGACTGCATAGATATCTAATACTATGCATGTAGTATTATATATTTGCATGTGTACATGCATAGTATTAGATAGCAGTAATTCATTACTATGCATAGTATTCGTTATCAATAATAATACGCAAAGCATTAGATATCAATAATACTATGTATAGTATATTAGCATGTATACATCCGGTGGGAAGAGAAGGCTTTTTTCATCCTCCTGGATATTGTATTGGAGAAATACAACAAAACAGGTGGAATTGGCGTAGGATAGAGAAACCTTAATGGATAGTGGCATTCACACACCCATTTTGACCTCCCCATACCCTTGTTAATTTTTTGCCATCGATCTTCTTCAATTTATTCGATCTGATGGCTGAAAAATGAGAGGGGTGTATGAGAAGTGAATGGGTTTGTGGATAACACTACCCAACCTTAATGTATGACCTGTTATTGATATGTATGATATTACTAAATAATCTAATTTCTACAAAAGAGACTTCCTCTCCAATGTTAAGTGCTTTTCTTTGCAGTCTTTAAATGCCCAATCTAGAGCACTGCTAATGCAGAAGCTGGATCGCACTGGTATTGCCACAAGGTGTGCAACCATTTTTCCTCACTGCTTTCTGGTAGTTATGTCGTTTTCCTATGTCTGATTGTCTCTCTTTCGGTAGTATTGTGGGCTCTCTTGGAGTTCCTGCGCTGAATGGGGCAGCTCCTAATCAACTAGCTGTTGTGTTGCCAATCAATGGTCAAGCTGCAGTCTCTGCTCCTATTCTTCCAGCAGCAGTTGCAGTCAATGAACCTGTTGGAAACCCCAGCGAATGTCTACTACTGAAAAATATGTTCGATCCAGCCACTGAGGTGTGTGTTCTTTCCAAAAATTGTTTTCACTTGCCTCCCCAAGTACTTTTTAGTCCTAAAATTCAGTATTATGTTTGCAGAGGGAGCCAGATTTTGATATAGACATTAAAGAGGATGTTGAAGAAGAATGTTCGAAATATGGCCAGGTGAAGCATATTTATGTGGACAAGTAAGTGCTTAAATATGAATACTAAGTATGCAATTATAATATGAATGTCTTGTTTGTGTAATATTATTGCAAGATGTCGTTGATATTTATGAAATACTGGGTGGGCACTTTCTGTGTTTTGGGGTGGGGTGGGGAGGGCCAGTCTCACCTTATAGGGTGGAGGAAATTGGAAAATAGAACTCCCAAGGGAGATTCAACTAAGGGTTGGGTGTTCAGTTTCTTGGGTTGTGCTTGATTATAGAGGCATCGAAACCGAAAGGAGCCCATTGCAAAACCATATGAAATAGAGAAAAAAAATTAGTAGATTCCTCTATATGAAAATAAATAGTTTTTAGTAGATGCCTCGATTCTCATTTCTCAAAACCCTTATAACATTGAGAACTAATATAATTTTTGTTACGTTGAATATTGTTCAAGAAAATAAATAGGGGTGTGCTATCCACACATCCTTTTTTACTTCTCACACACCCTCTTAATTTTTGCCCGTTGGATCGAATGAATTGAAAAAGATTAACAACAACAAAATCTTTTCTCACTAAGTGGGGTCAGCTGTATGAATCCTAGAAAGCTCGGTTCCGTGCCACGTCAGAACAGATCTAAGTACTTTTAAGTCCTTTCTTAGAGTGTCTTCCAAAATTTTCCTAGGTCTTCCTCTATCCCCTTGGCCTTGAACTTCTGTATAGCAATCGCATCTTTTAATCGGAGCGTCAATAGGCTTCGTTTCACATGTCCAAACCACTGTAACCGATTCTCTCTCATCTTTCCTTCAATTTCAGCTTCTCCGACTCTACCTTGGATATCCTCATCCCTAATCTTATCCTTTCTCGTGTGTCCACACATCCAACGAAACATTCTCATCTCTTCTACACCCATTTTATGTACGTGTTGATGCTTCACCACCCAACACTTCGTGCCATAAAGCATTGCTGGTCTTATTGCCATCCTATACCCTTGAGCTTCAGTGGCATACGACGGTCACACAACCCATTGGATGCACTCTTCCACTTCCATCCAGCTTGTATTCTATGGTTGAGGTCTCCATCAAACTCTCTGTTCTTTTGCAAGATAGATCTTAGGTAGCAAAATTGGTCGCTCTTTGGTACTTCCTGATCTCCAATCCTCACCCGTAACTCATTTGAGCCTCCGTTTGCACTGAACTTGCACTCCAGATACTCTGTCTTTGACCAACTTAGGCGAAGACCTTTAGATTCCAACACTTCTCTCCAAAGGTTAAGCTTCACATTTAGTCCTTCCTAGTTTCATTTATCAACACTATATCGTTTGCAAAAGGCCATACACCAAGGAATATCATCTTGAATATGTCCCGTTAACTCATTCATTACCAATGCAAAAAAGTAAGGACTTAAAGATGAGCCTTGATGTAGCCCTACAGTTATGGGGAAGCCTTGAGTTTGTCCTTCATGTGTTCTTACAACAGTCTTTGCTCCATCATACATATCCTTTATAAATTGGATATATGTTACTCGTACTCCTTTCTTCTCTAAAATCCTTCAAAGAGTGTCTCTTGGGACCCTATCATACGCTTTTTCCAAATCTATAAAGACTGCAAAAGGGGTGTGTGGATATCACACCCCAATAAATAATGTCACGTTGAATGATGAAATATTTTTGTCGAATCCTGGTTAAGAACCAAAGTTTTTTCTTTTCTAAAATCCTTTGTATTTTCAATTTTATTTTGTTTGATAATGTGAAAAGATACTTTACAAAAGCAGTTCTTTCCCACTTGTTTCTGCATACATGTATTGCGTTTGATATTTGAGGGAGCAGGTGAATTTCAAAACTGAATTGGTCTTTTTTCTCGTAATTTGCTTTGCTTGATACAGAAACAGTGCTGGTTTTGTGTATCTGCGGTTTGAAACTGTGGAAGCAGCAGCCGGAGCTCAACATGCAATGCATTTGAGATGGTTTGCAAGAAGGCTGATTTCAGCCCTGTTCATGGTAACGTGTCTTTAACTTTCTGTTGTCAAGTATGTTTTTGGTGATTCCTGTGTGGATCTGAAAAAATAGATGCAAGGGCTCGTTTGGTGCATAGGATTGGATTGAAATGGATAACTCTCAAACGTTGAGGCATGTTATGGGGAGAAATGAAGAAATTATGACCCACTAGGAAGAGGGTAGAAGATGGATTACATATGAAGATAACTTTTCCATTCCAATCCTCTTTAAAATGGTAGGATTAGAAGTGATTGAGTTTTCTTCATGTCTAATCCTCTTCTAATCCCCTATATATGAATAATCTACCTTCAATTTGCCTTGATATTGGAGAATTATCTATTCCAATCCAATTCTACTCACCAAACGAAGGCCTTAGTTTTCTTGTTATGAACTTACGAGTGTGCACATATAATTTATGATGTCTAAGTATTATTGTTGGACATTTTTGTTATAGCACGTGGAAACTTTTCTGACAATAAGTTTGAGTCGACTTTGTTTCTTCGTCAAAACTGAGCATGTAGTAGTGTAGATGTTGTCTAGGACTCCGTCATGGTTTTGTTAACTGTTGGGTTGATTTCTCGTTGCCGCACCCTTTTCTTTTGGTTTCATTTTCATAAATAATCTTGTTGCTCATCGCCTTTTGGTGTCTTGTGCAGCAACCTCAAGTTTACGAGGCCAAGTTTGGAGCTTAAACCGCTGCTCAGATGCGGGAGTGGAAAAAAAGTCTGCGGACATGCATTGAGTGTTTTTAGTTGAAGGATAGTTACTTGTTTTTGTTTAGGATACCGAACTTTCTAGTTTTGATCATACACATGTAATGATTATATGGTATGCATGACGTGGAAAATGTGCCCTCTTTTTTTTATACTAAACTAGCAAAGGTCACACTCTGTGTGAGAAATATAATTTTATTTTTATTCTTCTCAAATATTGTTTTTAAATTTTTTTTTTTTTTTTGGTAGGAGTTATGCAGGCATCAGGAGAAAAAAAAGTATTGGCAGTAATGGAGAGAGAACGGGAAAGAGAGTGAGTTTAGAGGGTAGTGATAGGGTGACATGTCTTAGAAAAAAAACAGTAAACAGTTGTTTGTTTGAAATTACTTTAATATCTTCATTTTTTTTTTCTCACATTTTTCTTTCAGTTATGTATTAAAAGGTATAATTGTAACTTCATTGATTCTAATTGACAAAGTGAGTGTTATTAAGGGTTTTTTATTTTTATATTTTATTTTTATCACAAATGGTGTTTGAAATTGATCCTTACCATTAAGATGGTTCATGAAATTAAAAATCAATCAATATAGTCTTTGAAAATAGGTGTTGCAAATCAATGTGGTCATTTCGTCACAATTCTGTTAAAATTCTTGTTAAGTGTTAATGTGGCATATAAATTGATCCTATAAGTCCCTTTTTTCCTCACAAATGGTCTCTGAAATTGGCTCGCGACATCAAAATGGTTTCTGAAATTAACCCATGACATCAAAATGATCTCTGAAATTGAAAATCAATCAATATAGTTCTGCAAGTAAGTGTTCCAAATCAATGTACTCGTTCTTTCATAATTCTGTAAAAAAAAAATTTAATATGTGCACACATAAATAGATCACACAAGTCTAATTAAATAAAAAAAATGCTTTTTAATAATTAATAAAAAGATGTCAACCTAAAAACCTAGTCCTGCAATCACCTCTGATCCTAGTCCACATTCCTCTATCTCCTTCGCTGTCTATTCTCTTAAAACAAAATCTCCATACACCCATCTTTACACACTTCGATACTTTTCACCAAATTGAACCTGGATTAAGATCACTTTTGGTGACGACTTGGCCGATTGGCAACAACTTCTAGGACATCACCGTTAATATTTAGGAGATAAACATCCTCACAACCTTAATCTTAGAGAGCTTGTTCGGCGGGGGCTTCCCTGATGGTCTGATGACTCAAAGAACGACGAGGTTTGCCTTAAGATAATGAGGTTATAACTGAGGTACGTCTATTGTTGGTTGAAAACTATTTCCAAACCCCCCTATTAGGCCTTGGTTAAGCTGTGTGCCTTTGAAATTTGTGGAAGGGATCTCTTTTCAGAGTAGGCCCTACTATAAGAAAAAAAAGTTCCATTGTGCAAAAATGTATTTAGACAACTTTTTTAATTAATTATGAAACCCACATCAGCACATAACAATGTTTTTTTACAGAATTGTCGCAGAAGAATCATAATGATTTGCGACACTTATTTTCAAGGATTACATTCATCAATTTTCAATTTTAGGGACCATCTTGATGGTGTAGGTCAATTTCAAGGACTATTTGTGATTAACACGTGTAAATCTTGTGGGGCCCATTTATGTGTCACTTCAACACTTAATGGAATTTTTAACAGAATTATGACAGAAGGACCACATTGATTTGTGACACCTATTTTCAGGGATTACATTGATTGATTTTCAATTTCGATGACCATCTTGATGGTGAGGGTCAATTTTAGGGACTATTTGTGATAAAAATCCTTTTATTAATATGTAGTTTAGATAACGTATTTAAGAGGTCAATTTATTACGCTCGTGTATATTTGATGGGTTCCAATTTTTCATAGACTTTGCACCTGACACACCCCAACCTTCAAAACTCCCTTAAACTCACACCAAACCTCACCAACGTAACCCAAAAACCACACCATTGTGTTCATCTCGATTCCACGAACACAACCATACCACTGGATCACGCGTTGACCAAGTTTTGGACGTCGAACTTGGAAGGACCGAACTCAGCGAGTTTGAGTTCAACATTTTCAAGCCGAGTCGAGGAGTTTTGAAGGTCGGGGTGTGTCAGTACGGACATCTAAAATGGCATACTTAGACCATTTTCAATTATTGGGTTAAAAGCCTAAAATTTAGGTTTTAAACTAACCTAATCCTTCTTCAATTGTTGGACTTGAAATAAGTTTGGGGTTAAAACCTAAAATTTGGGCAAATTTAATTCATAATTTATGCCAAGTTTAGAAGTTTGGCTCACAAAAATTTAGATTCTACCTAACGCATTCATTCTCAAGTGGTTGGCCCTAAAATAAACTTTATGTTAAAACTTAAAATTTGGACAAATTTAATCCAAAATTTAGCCCAAGGTTGAAGGGTTGGCCCACTTATGCGCGTGGACATGCCAAAAAAAGTGGAGGTTGCAGCAAAGCGACATGTCCAATGCGTGAGGGCTGGAAGTGGGGCCTGCTCCTGACATTATATTATTGGACTTGTGGGTCCTATATGTATGCCACACAGGTAAACTAATAGAATTATTAACAGATTTCTAATGGAAGGACCACATTGATGTGCGACAGTGAATATCAAGGACTAGATTGATTGATTTTGAAACTCAGGGGCCAAAATGATGAGTTTGGTCAATCTCCGGGATCTTTTGTAATAAAAACCCTTCTAAAAATAGTGACATTGTTCCAAGAAGTACTGTTTTTAGAAATTATTATCTTAAGGAACATTATCTCTTATTAATTAAACTTCATTAAATCTTTTTTATTAAAAATTTGTAGATATTCATTTGTTGAATTTGGCATGTGATAACTAGTTCATATTATTATGTCTTAATATGACTAATTTTTAAACTATATACAAACAAATAAAAATTCAAAGTAAAAGGGAGGAGACAAAGGAGTGACATGAGAAAGAGAGAAGGGTGGGGACACGGGACTTGCTCTTCAGTTTGTTTTAGTATTTTTGTCCTTATTTATTTTTTTCATTTTATTAAATTTCAAAAGATTTTTATTAAATAAAATTATTAGGGTGTTTTTGGTTAAGAAAAAGTTTGGAGAAGTCATTTTTATTAGGGAGCTTTAATGAAAAGGCTTGGGCCAACAAATATTTAACCAAAAACCATCCCAAAATGTTATTTAACCAAAGGGGCTCAAAGTTTAATAAAAAACCATCATCTTCTCACCCTTCTCTGGCTTAAGCGGTGCAAGCTCTACACAGCACTTGGGTTTTTTGACACATCCCGACTCGGATTGTCCACTAGGACTTCAAATTGAGATGTGTTGGCCGACACCTAGAAGGTGACAGAGCCATAAAGTGTGGTGATGTGGAATATGTGAATAAATTTAAACCTAAAGGTGCCTAAACACGAGAGTGCGCTGTGAGCGGGAATGACCCCATTTCACACATGACGTTAGAGCATAAGTAAAGTACAATAGAGTGGATTGAAAATCATACCATCGAAGGTAATCTTCAATACCAAGACTTGCCATGAATCCTCGTCTATACGAAAACTCTGCTACTAGAACTTGGAGGGATAAAAATAAGAGTGAGTAGGCCTGAATATAAAGCTTTAATAAAGACCTTTTAAACGATATAACCCCTTGCTATAATACCTGTATAGGTTCCAGGAAATCATACTACATATAAGCATGAAATCAAATGTAAATCCAAGAATATTCCAAATCACTACATGTCAGCAACAACAATATAAATCAAGTGCTCATCAATCTATGGTAACCCATGAGTCGGAGTTGCCTAACGCAACCTATACGACTCACAAATCGATCCATGATAACACCTGAGTCGGAGTTGCTTAATGCAACTTGTACAACAGTGTTGGAGTTGCCTATTATTGCAACCTGTACGACTCATAAATCAATCCATGATAACACCTGAGTCGGAGCTGCTTAATGCAACCTGTACGATAGTGTCAGAGTTGCCTGTCATTGCAACCTGCACGACAGTGTCAAAGTTGCACAAAACACTAATATAGTCATACCCTAACTCAATCATTTCAAATAATGCTATAAACTTACTTGAACTTACTTGTACGTTCTACGTTCACCTTAGCACTTCAAGGCATTCACAACAATTATATGTAAGTAATATGCATATGGTTATACCATAATGCAATCTAAAACTCAACCATATCATAGTATTTTAGAATACACAATATGACATGGCATAAAATACATAAATCAATTTAAAAGCATTTTGTGGAACTATCAATGATATATATACGATAAAAGGAAATGACCTACTCACCTGAGGTCCGCACTATGACTCTCTAGCACGAATATGGAGACGTCACGAACAATCCTGACCTAGAACAATTATTCAGTTCATGTCTCAGAACTCTTATCAATAGAACACATAACTTACATAAAACACATCCCAATGACGCTCTAGAATGATTTGAGACTCATGGACCAAAAGTCAGCTGTCAGTCAAAGATCAATGGTAGGGTCCACAACCCTACGTAACTCAATCCGAAAGATTTGCACCTTGGATTTCCGATCCGTAACTTCCAAAGATCCACATTTTTCTTCTAAAACATCATACTAAAATTTCATTACGGTCCAACGGTTGGATCTCCGCCAATTGCCAATTCAAGTGGCGATCAACGTTTTATTTTACACACTTACAAATCGAATTCGGGAAGATCCATACGTCAGATTCCCAATTTGTAAGTTTATAATATCCTCAAATATTACATACTATAATGTATTAAAGTTTGGTGACGATCCAACGATCGAATCGTCAATTCACATAATGTTCAAGTAGCGGTCTTTACCAAAACTATGCTCAAATGATGAGATTTCATCAATCGAACTTGACCTATGGAATTGGGGTGTCAAACTTAGCTTAGAAAGGTCAAGAGGTGACTTGGCTCATGCGCCGCCGCACACGGCAGTTAGCCTCTCCGATTTGCCGGAAAATTCAACTATCTCTAAAAATTCTTAGAATTTACAGAAATGAAGATCTCACATAGTAGAGAAAACTTTATACCTGTGGCCAAGTCCGTAGGAAACCCTAAGGTGGGTGTTCTTCGATTCGACTTCCTCAGTACTCCAACACCCCTATAACTAGTTGGGTTTTGTTCCTGGATCCAAGGAGAGTTGACTAAGGGTGGTGGTGGGTGGTGAAACTCGCTAGATTGGAGAAATCACCATTGAGCGCCTTTGGTGCACCAGTGGGGTTCTGCACGAATTGGACCTTAAAAATCCTCAAATTTGGTTGGAGATAGAAGAGGGGAGGTTGAGGAAGGGGTTGTAGGCGATGAATGGTGATGAATCGATGGAAAGAATGGCGGAAACCGCCGGAAATGGATTCGGGCTGGTGCACGGGAAGCTGGGCTTTTTTCGTTCTTTTTTTTTTTTTTTTTCCTTTCCTTTCCACCCCTTTTCTGATTGGTTGCTCCTTCCTTTCCTGTTTCTCTAATTGGTTACAATTCCCACATGGTGGGAGTTTATTTTCCTTTAAATCTATAATTTAGTGAAACAACTTCAAATGTCTGTATCTATACCGTTATAATCCGGACTCACGAACGGCTTTCGCCTATGTGTTCGTACCAACGAGTATTACAAAAATACGCCAAGAGAATAAATCATACGTTCCTCTAGACGATGGTCAACAGAAGTCAAAATCCTTGCCTCTAGGGCATTTTCGTCAATTCTGTCGATTAAAATAAATAAAAACGAAATTTTAGGGACGAGTTGTCACAATCTACCCACCTTAAAAATTTTCATCCCTGAAATTTTGAAATCATTTGCTAAACATAATGTGCTCCAGAAGATAGGAAAAGGTCTATATACGTATATAATAACATAAAGTTATTGTACTAAAATTAAAACGAAACATAGACTATTTTTCACCTACGCACTTGTTGCGTTACGTACCCTGAAAATGAACATGTAGTATCTTTGGGTTGAGCCTAGATAATAAATAGCTAACTAAATAAGTAAATACAAATGCTAACATAGAATGATTTACTTGTCTATTTGCTTAATGAACGCAACGAATAAGTCATTGATATTACGGTCTGTAGCCCGTAATACCAATAACTTACTGTTGTCTCAATAAGCAAGTAACAAATTCCCGAGGGTGCAATATTACCATCTTGCCCCTCATTGGGAAATATACATACATCGATGATCCAAGTCTCAATCGTGCTCACGCACTACCCTCACGGGTAACATTAACAATAATCATAATTTTTCTATATCATAATCTCGATCATCCAAATACCTGTTCGCAATTCTCATTTTTTTCAAACATGTTTAGTGCGTATCTCTATACTAAGGCTTAGACAATACCATAGCCAAACCAGAAATGTAACCGTAGCTACACAAGGTAAGTGGTTGCCATGACTGGCTAAAACTGTAAAATATTCAAAAGCAATATGTCCTTCAATGTCCGGATATTTCGTTCAGGCTAACCATTAGCCTGAGGGTGAAATGCGATACGTGACAAAGCTTAATACATACGACTCTCAAGAAAGCTTCCCAAGACTTGGAAATGAAACATGTGTCATGGTGATATATAGTAGCGACATACACACCACATAACCCAGCAATGCAGCTCATAATACTATAGTGAGCAAGTTCATATTTAATTTTTCCTCGAGTTTAGCAAAACTACACCAATAAAAACAATCAAGAATTTGAAAGTCAAATAAGTCCAACAAATCTAGAATACCAAGATATTGAAATTAATGTATAACATCTTGCTACAACGGTAGCTTCTGGAACATTCAATCACCAACGGTTAAGATTCGTTTAGCAGAGTATTTGTTGGGTGATTGAGAATTTAACGTTCACGACTAAATGTCAAAGTCCTAGCAACTCCTCTAGACAATTTGCTTGTTTAAAAAATAATACAAAGTGTAGTAGGGTAGACACGGACCCAAAATTGACTAGAATACCTTCCAGCACAAAGAGGTGAATATGGAATCCCCATCAGAATATACGCTGGTCTAAACGCCCAAGAAATTTGACAATTTCATGAATGAGGAAATTTACTAAGTGATAAAAAAATGCAGTCCCTCTAGAACAATAAAAATGGATTGACTTATCATGTCTATCTATAAACATCGAAGCATCATCATCATCATTTACACACTTACAAGATACCTTGTATTGAAAGTGTATGTTGATACTTCCCAACTCCCTTCATATACAAGAAGTAATTACAACTATTCAAATCATTTCTTGATATCTTGCAAGTAACGTCAAAACAATACCTGTGAACTTCAACTGAGGCAGGATAAGACAAGCCGAAAATGTTCAAGTATACATAAGTCTTTTGCCGCATTAACTAGTAATACATTTTCACAATTGGGATAATACATGATAGGGAAATCGTAGAAGTTGATTTAGTTCTTCCATCATCACTATCAGAAATTTTAGCTTATCTCAACTAAAAATCTATTTGAGAAATCTAAGGTTCGTAAAGGTTCTAGACACATTCTCACCGAGAAGTGTCATCTGATGTTTCAAATGAAGATAATAACACTTGATTCTAGTCAAGAATAGGATGGTTCATTTCGGACGGTTTTAACCGTTGGAAAGTATAAGCGATTCTTCATCATGCTGACTCAGCACAGTCGAACATCCAGAGAACACGTCATCACGGATTTTCAAATAATCAATGTCATCGAAAAATGTAAAGAAAAGGTAAGGTGAGACAACAGTTCATTGTCAGAAACTTTATTCATAATTAACATCCCAAACCAAGCTAATTTTCCTCGGTCGACAAGTGAAGAAAAACACTATAGTTGAAGAATCAATAACCATTTTTCAATAAGGTCGACAAGACCAAAGTTTGTCTCGAATTTCACAACACTTTGTGAGAATTCCAACTTTCTTCCGTTACTACCCTTTTTGGAGAAAAGAAAAGAATATCATTTACGTAAATCACATCTCCCAGGCAAAGTACCAATTTACACAAAGGTAATATTTGAGGAATTTGATGTGAAGCTGACTTTTGATGATTGGAGAATTTAATCTCGTTACTAGAGTAGATGAGATAATTGTCTACGAGACTATTATGAATTCGTTAAACTACACAAGGAAACTCGATTTACAAACGTTGGTCGATTAGACCATCAATTCAAAGTAGGGGATAATGGTTTCTAATCGTCATCCGAGGGAGTTGCTAAAATCTAGGCACTATCCTGAAGCTCAGTCTTTCACCTTCACAGATAAGTTTGAGATTTCCAAGATAAAGTGTTTAATAACTAAGTTCTTTCAATGAAGTAGGGCTTGTTCGAAAAGTCATAAGGAAAACTGATATAGGAGTTGTTCGATAAGAAATAGGGAGAATAAATGTGATGTTAATAAGGTGGATCATCGGTGTATTCTACTTCTCGCATTTGGTGGATTCCCAAGTAAAAATTTGAGAATGGATGCCAAAGGTAAACATCCTCAAAATGTACTATACTACTAACCAACTTTACGACACGAACTAAAAAGTCTTCACAGTTTTCTCGACACTTAAATCACTCCAACAGAGATATCATCTTGTCTTTCGATTCTATTGTCTACCTATTGAAGTGATCAAGGATGGCCAATTGAAGAAGTTTTGATTACCTAAATAGGTAATATGGTTAACAAACCGTGAGTTTACTATCTAAATATAGAGTTTGCCCCTAACTTTCCTAAATTTAGTTTCTTACACTCCAGCAGTAACTATTAGTCAGCCTATTGGTATAGAACTGGTTTCACAATTCTAAGGAAAATACTTACTACTTCAAAGATTTCTACTGACCGTAGATATAACAATTCTTACTCCCATGCCAATGCTCATCAAAATGATGGGTATAGCACCATAAGTAATGTGGAAAATTAGTATTGGTTGGAGTATTCTAAAGTCGAAAAATAGAATTTTCGAGTAATCTACTTTAGAACGGACCTAAATGGAAGTCGATCTTCCCCCTAAAGATCCGGAATGATCACTAGCGTGTTTGGAAAAATTTGTGCTATCAGGGACCAAAAGTGATTATCCCAAGATGCTCTTTCGTCGAGTGCTACCCCTATAGTGCTACATTGTCACTCGGACTTTTCTGAAAAATTTCGACTAAAACTAAAACTTCGTAAAGATTCTAGTAAGTGAAACATTAATGGGTACTACCAAGGAATCAAGACTATCAATGGTTTCCTAACTCAAAAAGATTGGAAAAATGATAGATAGTAGTGGAATTTATAGGAAATTCTCCCCCCGAGATACACAACTATCAATATAGTAGCCCTGCTTCAGGGCCATCAACTTATCCCAAATCTACCTCTTTCCTTGGCAGGGAAATTCTTCCCTTATAATTTAGAGAAATTTACCAAAATGATCTTCTAAAATGTCGACAAGTCGACAAAACTGCCCAAACTTAGGAAAACTAACACATTTTTCATATTCGACGAGGTGGCAAGATTCGGAAATCAGGTTTAAGAATCAAGAATGCTTACGTCACGTGTGTTATGAACGCAATACTACCCAACTTATGCTTTGATACCAAACTGACACATCTTGACCTGGATTGTCCACTAGGACTCCAAATTGAGTTGTGTTGGCCGACACCTAGAAGGTGACGAAGCCATAAACTGTGGTGATGTGGAATATGTGAATAAATTTAAACCTAAAGGTGCCTAAACACGAGAGTGTGCTGTGAGCGGGAATGACCCAATTTCACACGTGACGTCAGAGCATAAGTAAAGTACAGTAGAGTTGATTGAAAATCATACCGTCGAAGGTAATCTTCAATACCAAGACTTGCCACGAATCCTCGTCGATATGAAAACTCTGCTACTAGAACCTGGAGGGATAAAAACAAGAGTGAATGGGCCTGAATATAATGCTTTAATAAAGACCTTTTAAATGATATAACCCCTTGCTGTAAAACCTGTATAGGTTCCAGGAAATCATACTACATATAAGTATGAAATCAAATGTAAATCAATAGTAAATCCAAGAATATTCCAAATCACTACATATCGGCAACAACAATATAAATCAGGTGATCATCAATCTATGGTAACCCACGAGTCGGAGTTGCCTAACGCAACCTGTACGACTCATAAATCAATCCATGTTAACATTTGAGTCGGAGTTACCTAATGCAACCTGTACGACTCATAAATCAATCCATGATAACACCTGAGTCAAAGTTGTCTAATGCAACCTATACGACTCATAGGCAACCTGTACGACAGTGTTGTATTTGCCTATCATTGCAACCTATACAGCAGTGTCAGAGTTGCACAAAACACTAATATAGTCATGCCTTAACTCAATCATTTCAAATAATACTATAAACTCACCTGTACTAACCTGTACGTTCTGTGTTCACCTTAGCACTTCAAGGCATTCACAACAATTATATGTAGGTAATATGCATATGGTTATACCATAATGCAATCTAAAACTCAACCATATCATAGTATTTTAGAATTCACAAATATATATATATATATATATATATATATATATATTATATATATATGACATGGCTTAAAATGCATAAATCAATTTAAAAGCATTTTGTGGAAATATCAATGATATACATACGATAAAAGGAAATGACCTACTCACCTGAGGTCCGCGCTACGACTCTCTAGCACGAATATAGAGATGTCACGAGTGATCCTCACCTAGAACAATTATTCAGTTCATGTCTCAGAACTCTTATCAATAGAACACATAACTTACATAAAACACATCCCAATGACATTCTAGAATGATTTGAGACTCATTGACCAAAAGTTAATCGTCGGTCAAAGATCAACGGTAGGGTCCACAACCTTACGTAACTCAATCCAAAAGATCCGCATCTTAGATTTCTGATCTGTAACTTCCAAAGATCCACATTTTGCTTCTAAAACATCATACTATAGTTTCATTACGATGCAACGGTTGGATCACCGCCAATTGCCAATTCAAGTGATGGTCAATGTTTTATTTTACACACTTACAAATCGAATTCGGGAAGATCCGTACGTCAGATTCCCAATCTGTAAGTTTATAATATCCTCAAATATTACATATTATAATATATTAAAATTTGGTGACGATCCAACGGTCGGATTGTCAATTCACATAATGCTCAAGTAGCGGTCTTTATCAAAACTATGCTTAAACGATGAGATTTCATCAATCATACTTCACCTATGGATTTGGGGTGTCAAACTTAGGTTAGAAAGGTCAGGGGGTGACTCGGCTCACGCGCCACCGCGCACACGTCATTAGCCGCCCCAATTCGCCGGAAAATTCAACTATCTCTAAAAATTCTCAAAATTTACAGAAATGAAGATCTCGAAGAGTAGAGAAAACTTTATACCGTGGCCAAGTCCAATTTGGCCGGGAAAGGCTCCAAATTGATTTGAACCTGCAGGAAACCCTAAGGTGGGTGTTATTCGATTCGACTTCCTCGGTGCTTCAGCACCCCTATAACTAGTTGAGTCTTGTTCTTGGGTCTAAGGGGAGTTGATTAAGTATGGTGGTGGGTGGTGAAACTCGCCGGATTGGAGAAATCACTGTCGATCACCTCCGGTGCACCAGTGGGGTTCTACACGAATTGGACCTTAAAATCCTCAAATTTGGGTGGAGATAGAAGAGGGAGGGTTGAGGAAGAGGTTGTAGGCGATGAATGGTGATGAATTGATGGAAAGAATGGCAAAAATCGTCAAAAATGGAGTCGGGTTGGTGCACGGGAAGCTGGGCTTTATTCCTTCTTCTTTCTTTCTTTTTTTTTTCCCTTTCCTTTCCCCCCTTTTTCTGATTGGTTGCTTCTTCCTTTCCTGTTTCTCTAATTGGTTACAATTCCCACATGGTGGGAGTTTATTTTCCTTTAAATCTATAATTTAGTGAAACAACTTCAAATGTCCATAACTATACCGTAATAATCTGGACTTGTGAACGGCTTTCGCCTATGCATTCGTAGCAATGAGTATTACACAAATACGCCAAAAGAATAAGTCATACGTTCCTCTAGACGATGGTCAACAGAAGTCAAAATCCTTGCCTCTCGGGCATTTTCGTCAATTCCCTCGATTAAAATAAATAAAAACGAAATTTTAGGGACGTGTTGTCACAATTTTTCAACTTCTCCAACAATGGCAACCCCAACAACAATATCTTCGGTGTCGAGTTTGATGTCTTCGAAAACCAAGATTTCCAGGATCCTGATGACAACCATGTTGGTTTGGACATCAACTCCCTTACGTCTAATGCTTTTAGCACCACTGGGTATTGGAGTGGTGGGCTTGATCAAGATTTCAACGAGTTGAAGCTCAACAATGGAATTAACTATCAAGTGTGGATTGATTTTATGGGCTCGAGAATTAACGTGATCATGGCTCTTGCCGGCATGGCAAAAACAACCAAATCGAATTCCTCCATTTCAAAAACAACCAAATCAAAGTTCAAATCAAAGTTGAAAAAAGAAGCATTCATCGGAACAAAGCCGCCAAACACAGGTTCAAAGAGGTTTAATGGCAGAAACTGGTGAAAAAGTGTCTGGAAAAAAAAGAAGAACTAAAACATAAAACTGTTTCTGAAGGATCCAAAACATAACACTGTATCTAGGAAAAAAAAATTTGATACAATGTTTGTTTTGTCTGGAACAAATAAACACTGTACCTGGAAAGAAAAGAACCAAAATCCAGAAACAGTGACTTAGATTCCAGAAACAATCTATGTTTTAACCTTTAATTGTTTCTTTTCTTTCATGCATCAGTTAATTATATTTAAGAAACAAGGTGCTTAATTTGCTTTGAATACAAATACAGTGAATTTCATTATTTCTTTTCTAGCTTACATTTAAGAAACAGTTTGTCTATTTCATTTGGATCCAAAAACAGTGACTTAGAGTCAAGAAGTAAAGTAACTTAGGTTCTAGAAATAGTGACTTAGATTCCAAAAACAGTGTTACTTAAAATCTAAAGATAGTTTATTTTTACAGTCTAGAAACAGTGACCTGTCATTATTATTGAATAGCATGTAGATCTCAAATTTATTTTCTGGAGAAACAAATGATGAACTCCACAGATGAAGAAAAATTGAAAAATAGTTTCTCGAATATACTATGAATAATAATGACAATCACATTTCAACGAAATAATACAAAATATAGCATGAGGATCTATATTTTTGTTTCAAAGAAAAAGAAGAAGGTCTACAAAACAACGATGAACTCCATTAACAACGAAAATCTGGAACTTAACCTAAAAAAATTAGGGGTAAAATCGACAAATCATAATTTATTATAGTTGGGCCATTTTTAGTTGGACTACTTTAATATGGGCCTTGTACTAATCATTAAAGAAAACTTATAACATGGGTTTTTTATATTAAAACTAAAATTTTTCAAGTCATTTTCATTAGTTTTCCTTTTTTTATGAAAGTTCTCTTTTATTTATGGGACTGCCTAAGTCATTTCTCTTCATTGCAGCAGTTTTCTCTCATTTGTAGGGCCCACCAATGTTAGAAGCAAAAATTGATGCAAATTCACATCTATTTGTACATCGGACGTCATTTTTATACTTCATTTTTAGCTTTTCACACACTAGTCTTTATTTTTTCCCATCAGATTGAATAAATCAAACGGAATCGACAATCATAATTAAACAAGGGTGTATAAGAGGTTAAAAGGTGTGAAAATTACTTCCCTTCGAATTTTGTCGACCACTTGCTGGTTTGACAACCCAAATACAACTCTCATTGGGGCTGTTATGATCAAGTGAGACGTAAATCTGCCTATACATCTCCATTTACATTCACCATTGGAGAAACTCTCAATTGAATATTACATGTGTTTGGTCAAAGAAATAAACTTGAAACTTAGAGTTCGTTTCGAAATGTTTTTATTAAAAAAAAAACACTTAGAAAGGTTGAAAGTCTTCTATTTGAAGCACATCAAAATTTAAGTGTTTTTTTTTTTAATCGTTTTAACCTTTTATGCCAAACAAAGTTGACGATTATAATGAAGGATTTTATCTTATGTCTACATGTTACGGTTATGTAGTACCTTATTGAACCCATCTAAAATGACAATGCATTGCGACTAAGAGAAAATCTTAACAAATTAATTTTATTTAAATAGTTACCATTTTTAAATTTGGAACAAATGAAAGCTCTACCATACGTGACAAGTTGACAACAACGTATATCTTGAGAATATAATACTCAAACGTATTTTGAAGATACATTAAGCCCCCTTTGCTTGAGAAGACACATGTTAAATCGAAGTTATGAATTGGGAGTAGAAATTAAAAAAAAGAAAGATTTAAGTATTTACAAACTTACAAGTTGTAAAAGTAATTAAGTCAAGTCACACTTTGGCAAATGAGTTTCTTTTGGGGATCCTAAGACCATCTCCAACCGAAGGAGGGCCAGAGGGCTCATTTTAGTCTTTTTGCCCTCCAAGAAATTAATATTTTAATGAACAGTGTTGGGTTATATTTCTTACCATCTCTAACCGAGGGGCCAGAGGACCATAGGCCAAACGCAGCCCTATGACAAAAAAAACATCTCTAGCCGAGGGAAAAAGGGTTATAGTATGGAATGTGAATAATTGAAATAAAATGAGGTAAGATAGTATGGAATGGTGAAAAATAAGGGAGAAATGGTGTAGGAAAAAAAATTAGAAATTAAAAAAAAAAAAAAAAAAAAAGTGGGCTTGGCATAAAAAAAAAATTAGGCTGGGACCAAAAAAAAAATCCTAAACCCTAAACCCTAAAGTGGGTTGGGCAAATGGAAAAGAACAAAAAAAAAAAAGAAAAAAAAGAAAAAAAAAGTGGGCTGGTGTGATAACCTGTCCCTAATTTTATGTTTTTATAAATTTTAAATGAGTGAATTGGCGAAAATGCCCTTAGAGGCGAGATCGTTGACTTTAGTTGATCGTCATTTCGTAAAGCGTATGTGCTATTATTCTATTGTTTTCCTAAAGTACTTGCTGATACGGATGTGTAGGCGCAAAAGGAAGAGAATTTGGAGTTACGGTTAAAATTTTACGGAATTACAAATCCGAAAAGTACTTTTGTAAAAGATTTCTATTTATTATTTTATATATATCTCACATAGTTATTATATTATTATTTAATATTAGAGGAAGGAAAAAAAAAGAAAAAAAAGAAAAAGAGAAGAGGGTTAGGGGTAGAAGGTTTGCCCAATCATGAGAGAAAGAAGGGGAAATGGGCGGCCAATGAAGTGGAGAGACGGAGGTGAGGAACAAATCAGAAAAGAGAACAAGAGGGAAAGGAGAGAAGATGAATAAGAAGGAACCCAAACCGGGTTAACCCATTTCTTCCCCACCGGACCTGGCGACTTTCGCGTTGCTTTTTCGACTTTTTTTCCGGTGATCCAAGGCTCGCCACCACTTGAAAATCAATTAGCATCATCCCCTCTTCAGTTTACACCCAAGATTGTTGGGGTTTTGGCCCTGTATCACGAAGAACAAAACCGTTGGTTCCAGGGGTGCCACGGCAGAAATCCACCGATCAGGAAAGTTAGGTCAACCACCACCACCACCAAAACACTCCCCTTGAGGCCTAGAACAAAGCCCAAGAAATTGTAGGGGCGGCGAAGCACTGGAGGTTACAGATCGAAGCCACCCATTTCTAGCGACTTCTAGGGGAATTGGAGCTTTTCTCGGCCAAATTGGACTTAGCCACAGGTATGAAAGTTGTTGCTCTCATTGAGATCTTCATTCCTACAAAAATTGAGAATTTTTGGGAAGTTGAGGCGGCCACACGTATGAGAGTCGAGGTGGCCGGCCGCTGCGTGCGGCGGTGCGTGGGCAAAGACACCCCTTGACCTCCATAGGCTAAAATGGGTGCCCCGATTTCATATTAGATATCTGATTGATGAAGTTCCGTTGTTTGGTTATATTTTCGTTAAGGGCCGCCACTTGGTTATTATATGATTCAACGATCCGACCATTGGATCATCACCAAACTTTAATATGTAATAGTACATTATATTTAAGGATATAGGAACTTACGGATCCGGAATCGGACGTACGGATCTTCCCAAATTGGATTTGTACGTTCGTAAAATAAAACGTTGACCGCCATTTAATTTTAGCGATTGGCAGAGATCCGACCATTGGGATCATTTCGAAACTTTATGATGTTGTTCTAGAAGCTTATTGAAACTCTTGGGAAGTTACGGATCAGAAATCCGAGGTTTGGATCTTCCGGATCGAGTTACATAGGATTGTGGACCTTACCGTTGACCTTCAACCGATGGTTGACTTTTGGTCAATGGGTTTCAAATCATTCTAGAATGTCCTTGGGGATGTGTTTTATGTAAGTTATGTAGTCTGTTGATAAGAATTCTGAGATGTGATTTGATATTTGTTCTAGGCGACAATCGTTCGTGCTGCCTTGATATTCGTGCTAGGGAGTTGTTGCGCGAACTTCAGGTGAGTGGGTTTTTTCCTTTTTATAATGTGTGTGTACACACACACACACACACACACACACACACACACACACACACACTATAAAGTTTATAAGAATTAGCGAATTGACGGAATTTCTGAAATTAGGTCGGATCATACGGGATGCCTTAATCCAAGTTACAGCTTTGATGCATGTTATATTGACTAGAAATTATGAAATATGCTACATCCTATGGGATGCACTTGTATGCTTATAATCTTTGATGCCATAATTATATCTATGGCTATGAATGTTAGTATGTTGATTAGAACTATCGAATCATTGTGGTATGACTATATTTGTGTTATCTGGTCATCCTTTCTGCACTCGGTGTTAGTTCTTACCCAAGGCCAAGGCCAGTCTTTCACGTGTAGGTCAGATCCGCACCGCATGCTTGCCTTGGATCCAAGTAGGTACCAGTCCTGTCGTACAGGTTGCATTAGGCAACTCTGACTCGTATATGACTGCGAATAGCGCCAGTTTTCACGTGATTGTAGCACTAGAGCGTATATCATTATTACACCTAGTCATGTTCATGTTAGACTACCCTTGCATGAAGTCATGCATCAACATATGTCGATGAGCACTTGTTATGATATGTTTGCCTATGCTAGATTATGCGGTTACTAACATAATGTGTTTACGTACGGGATTTGTGCCGTATTGATATCTTGATATTTTGGAAGCTACGGTAAGTATTTTCTTATTATACGTAGTATGTATATTTTGGAAACTATACATGTTTTACGGCGAGGGGTTACATTGTTTTCATAAAGTTTTTTTTTTTTAATTTTTTAATTTTTATAAAACTTTACTTTTAGGCCCACTCACCCTTGTTTTTTGCCCCTCCAGGTTTTAGTAGTTGAGCTTTTGTATCAACGAGGACTCTTGGCAAATCTTAGTGTAAGTGGTTATCTCTGAGGGTATAATTCTCAATCCACTCTACTGTACTTTACTTATGCTATGACGTCACGTGTAAAATGGGTTCATTCCTGCTCACCAGCGCACTCTTATATTTAGGCACTATTAGGTTTAAATTTATTCACATTTTCCACATCACTACACTTTATGGCTTCATCACCTTCCATGTGTCAGCCATCACAGCTCAATTTGGAGTCCTAGTGGACATTCCAGGTCAGGGTGTGTCAGTTTGGTATCAAAGCATAAGTTTAGGTAGTATTGCATTCATCACACGCGTGATGTAAGCATTCTCAATTCTTGAGCCTAAATGTTGAATTTTGCCACCTCGTCTACTACGAAAAACGTGTTAGGTTTTCCTAAGTTTTGGGCGGATTTGGTGACTTATTGACATTTGAGAAAATCGTTTTGGTGACTGCCCCTAGACTATAAACGGTGAACCTCATCGGCAAGGAAAATTTCGTTTTGGAAATGAGTTGTTGGCCCCGCAGCTAGTCGAATGTATCGATGGTTGTGTATCACCAAACCTTTTGAAATAGGAAACCCCAATTTATTTTGATTCTTTGGTGGTACCTTGTAGTATATCACCTATTGAAAATCCCAACGAAGTTTTTCTTTTCATCGAAATTTCCAGTAATGTCTCAAGTGACAATGTAGTGCTACAAGGGTAGCACTCGACGAAATAACATTTGGGGATAACCACTTTTGGCCCCCGATGGCACTAATCTTTTTAAATGTATTAGTATAGTTTCGAATCTTCGGGAGGAAGATTGAATCTCTTTAAGTTCATTCTAAAGTAGATTAATAGTAAATTCTTTTTCGACCTTAGGACGTACCAACCAATACTAGTTTCCCGAATTTCTTTTGGTGATGTACTCGTCATTTCGATGAGCATAGGCACAGGTGTATGAGTTGTTATACCATCCACCCGAGCGAGCTCGAACCTGTAATCAGTCTATGGTGGCACTACTAATTGACGATACGGTCTGATATCTAGAAGTTATCAACCAATATTCAGGCGGTATGATTTCTGATATCCGACACATGCTAGTATATGGGAGTGATATCCTTATGCCAGAACGCCGGTTCACAATTTCAGGGTTGATAGGAGCATATTCATGCGACTTAAATGGCTTGTTCTCGTGCATTTACGTTATGTTTCTTTAGTTATTTTAGTCCTTTATGCTTCTTTTGTGTGTTTTCAGGTTCTAAGGGCAAAGTATGCAAAAGGATGCCTTTTGGAGCCTTTTGGAGCAAATTAGAGATTGGAATGGATATCATATGCTTGGAGCCAAGAGGATGGACGAAATTGAAGGATTCCTAATCCATTGCAGCCACATGCACATTCAATCATTCACACCAAAACCTTGCACATGCTTTCCCATTTCATTATTCATTCACTTTGCAGCCACCATTCACTCTTTAATCCACATGCATTCATCATCATTCACCCTAGCTTTAATTCACATGCAAACACATTCATTTTCAGCACCAAACACCATCATTGACATGCACTCCCATTTTCTCCCAAAACATTGCACATGCATTGAAAATCATTCATCCATTGCAGCCACATGCATTCCCCCTTTAATCCACATGCTCTCCCATTTCAGATTGCATTCCCACTCACCACAAATCAGCCACATGCATTTTGCCTTTCATCATTGCATCACAAATCAGCCACATGCACTTTTCCTTTCATCATTGCACCACAAATCAGCCACATGCACATTTCCTTTCATCATTGCACCACAAATCAGCCACATGCACATTCACCCCTTTCTCCACCTATAAATAAGCACCCATTGCAGCCACAAAACTGATTCCCATATTCAGAAATTCTCATACATTCTTCCATTCACTCTTCCATATTCCAGAAATTCGTCAAAACCTCTCCACACCCTTGCAGCAGCCACCAAAACACTTTTCTCCTCCATTGCAGCCACTCCAACCACTCCCCAAACCATTCACACCATCAAACTATCCTTAGACCTTGTGCTACAACGAAGAGGAAGATAAGAGGGCCTAAACGTTCATACAATTCAAGTTTGAGTTGTTGGAATGTTTAGGTGTTTCTTTGATTTCAATGTTTAATTTCAATACTCTTTGTTTTGTACGAATGAGGAATGGAAGAGAAGAGGGCCTAAACGTTCATACAATTCAAGTTTGAGTTGTTGGAATGTTTAGGTGTTTCTTTGATTCCAATGTTTAAATTCAACTAAACCCCCCTTGGCTAGGGGGGAATTCGAAATATATGTTTATGCTTGCATTTTGATTTGATTACTTCTAATTGCGTTTCATAAGTTGTGGATTCAATTCGTTTAACTGTTTGATTGATAACTTATTTATGTATGTTTATTGAGAGTGCACACTTAATTTTCATGCATGAATATGACGCTAGAATATAAGTGAGTTTCACCTAATAGTTACGAACTTATATTCACAAGTAGTGGAGGTTGCTTATAAACAATCGCGTTCAACGAATTCTTGGCATAAGTTTCATGCGTATTCCATAGTAACGAATGCCTCGTCAACACTTATAATTTTCATAGAGCGTAATGATTCTTGCTTGTATCTCTATTATGCAATCATGTAGGGGACTTGTGGGGAATGTTTTGGGTTGTCGTATGCAATCATCCAATTCAATAACGTTAGGAAGATTTGAAAGTTAATTTAAGCGGACCTAATTAACTTGGAGTGTTGAGAATTAATGATTTATTGAAATGCAATTGGAATTCATTTTATTATGCAAGTGTAACATGTGTTCTATCATCCATTCATTCCATTTCATCACATTCATCTTTACTATCTGTTTTTACTTACAATCTGTTCTTTTAATTTAAATTCGTCAAAACCAAAATCCCCCTTTACTTTCTTGTCGAATTAGTTAGAAATCAATTTAGTTTGTGTTTATAAGTGTTGTGATTAAATTTGTTACATAAATTCGTCCAAATTCACCAAAGTGCTCAAAACTGCCCAGAAAGTGATTTTAAGGCAGTTTTGAGTGTTTTGGGTGATGTTTGAGTCTTTTGATTTGTTTTAGTGTTTTAAAGTTTAGTTTTGCATTCCTTGAGTCTAGTATAGTGTTTCATATTGTTATTTTACGTTTTTGAGTCAAATCCAAGTGGTTAACAATCCCTCCTAATCCCCGGTCCAGAACGATCCCTACTTATACTTATACTACAATTTGACAAAAAGAGGGTTTAATTTGTGTGCGTATAATTCTCGCATCAAATTTTGGCGCCGTTGCCGGGGATTAGTAAATTTGCTAATCTCTTGGATTGTTCGTTTCTGTTATGTATTTTAGTTTTAGTTTTTGATTTGTGTTTTTTTTGTTGATTTCAAGTACTAGAGAAGCACAACATGGCACTTGATAATGCTTCTCTTTTGTCACAGCTCATGGAAAGGTCCCAAATGCAAAGCGTTGGTACATTTGATCTTCAATCAAGGAATAACGTGTTTTCCAATACTTACAATTCGGATTGGAGTGATCATTCAACTTCTATGTGGTGGGAACCTCAAAATGTTCAACAAGAAGGATATTGGCAGCCACCTCATATTCAATATGCCCAACCAAACTCAAGTTCGTCAATAGATTATAATCAAAAGCTTAATGAATTAATTTGTTTGGTGCAGGGCTCACAAAATCAAGTCAAGGAGGTCCAAAATCAAGACAAAAGGTTGGACCACTTGGAAAAGCAAATTGGGCAGATCGCGGAGTTCGTATGACAGTTTCGAGACCAAGGCGAACTCCCTAGTTCAACCATTGCAAATCCGAAGGGAGAATTTGAAACTGCCAAGGAAATCATGTTGAGAAGTGACAAGGAGGTTGGAACGGACCCTCAACCATCAAAATCAAATCACAAGGAAGAGGAATACACCCAACCCACGGCAAGGATGGAAACACCTTTGCCGGAGGCACCTATTGCTCCTACGCCATCTAATTCAAGTAAGGTTGTTCCAAATTTAATTAGTTCTAACCCCATTCCACCTAATATCCCTATTCCTTGCAGGTTCATGAACTCCAAGGAAGAAGAAAGTGAAAAAGACATCTTGGAAGCCCTTCCAAAGGTGCAAAGTAGGGAAATTCATGAAGGCATCAAAGAGGACATATTTGAAACCACAATTCCCAAAGAAGTTGGATTTTATGACACGGGGCAAGTCATAACTTTCGAAGGGGTGTTTATTCTTAAGTTCTTGTCGGAACACAAAGGTAAGCCGCCTCCCCGAATTTCAATTTTCTTTTATACTAATATGTCGTTAATGATTCAGGCATCCACTCTAGAATTCAAACTATTACCGGATCATTTCAAGTATCACCGCCCATTCAAAGATCAATTTCATGCCGTGCAATAAAAAGAAAAAAAAAATATAAATAAATAAAATAAAGCAGATGTAGACTTCACAGAGGTTGTTTGCTTGAGGCCCCACTACGTGGCTTTACTCTTGAAGCGGAAGGCATAGGAACAGAAGGCATCGGAACGGAAGGCATCGGAGCAGAAGACATAGGAACGGAAGGCATCGGAGCGGGAGGCATCGGAGCTAGAGCATTCCAGGCCTCAATACTTGGCCAAACGCTGGATGACCCAGGAAAAAGGTGCCTCTGGAGATAAGCCGAAAACCTCTGACGGTCACTTTGAATCCGACCTTCAGACTCTTGCAGCTCATCAAGCTTCCTCTTCATGCCCGTCGAATAGTTGTTTGCAAGCACGTGCAAACTTCTATTCTCATACTTCAGCTGCTGGACCTCCTGCTTGAGACTTTCCACCTCTGCCATCAATGATTCCACCTGACGGGAGCGGGCAAGCAGGCGTTGGCCCATGTTGGACACAGAACTCGCACACTGAACACTAAGTGCGAGGGACTCTTGAACGGCCATCTCATCGGACCGTCCTGACAGCAGCCTACTATCTTTTGGAGTGAGGAGGTTCCTAGCTACTATTGTAGCTGTTGTGGCGTCCTGCATCACGGAGTCTTCACCTGTGAGAGGACCGTTAGAAGATAAGAAAGAAGGGCGCCATACGTTACCTTGACGCGGCGCGCCCGTATCACTGCTAAGGCTCAATTCCAAGCTAAGGTTCGATGGGTTTGCCATTTTTCAAAAGTGTTCAAAGAGAAGGGGTGGATGGAGTTAAATTTCAAAGGGCCGGAGACGATGTTCAAGAATGGGAAATCTTAAGAGTGTGTTTGTTGTGGTGATCGATAGCTCTATAAAAAGCCAAGGCGACGCGTCCACCGATTCAAAAAGCCGGAATTTCCGGCGTAAGTTAGGCGACGCTTTCTAGGCTTTTCAGAAGACGCGTTCAACTTTGTCAAAAGATTTCTTCTTTTCAGACAACACGTGGAGGCCATCACCGCAACTACACATCTTTAGCTGACAAGCGCAAAGTTCGGCGACGCTTTCTCTGCTTTTCAGAAGACGCGTGCAGCTTTGTCAAAAGGAGCCGCATCCGCACTACTACGTGTCGTTCAGAAAGCGAAGGGGCGCCTGCTCAGAAATCGAAGAGGCGTATTCAGAAATCAAAGAGGCGCCACTATTTCAAAACGCCGGATTTGCGGGATCAAAACGTTTGTCGACAAGGGTAAAAGAACAGTACCACCACTTGATATTATCTCTATATATGTCGACCTTCGTCTTTTATGGCAAGGCAAACCTGAAGAAAATGCCCAACTCTCCCTCACCTCTGAGGGTGCACTCCCAGCAAAGCCTTTCGAAAAACTCAATTTTTTCTTCTTCCCCAAAGATGATACCAGATGCCTGGAGTACATATGACCCAGGAGGAAACGGCGGATTGAAGTATGCTGATTCATTCACCGCTTCTTCAAAAGCAAAGGTATCTCATATCATCAAGGTCAAAAGCAAAAGTATCTCATATCATGCTCTTTCCCTGTCTTTTTCTTTGTCCTTGTTCTTACTCGCATGGCAAAGTGAAAGAAGCAATCAGCCGGCACTTGGAGTCAGTCTTCCGAGTTGGAGCCAACTGCCTGGAATCTATTCCTGATTGCTTACCTAGCGTTGCTCTCGAGTAGTCATCTTCAACGGTTGATACACTTCCAGAGAAGGGACCACTTCTGCAAAGGGGAGCGAGTAAGGCAAGTGAAAATGATACATTGAAGCATGTGGAGACAAACTTAGGCTGACTTATCCTCCAACCCTTTTCAATACGAATTGGAAAGATTGAACAAAGAAACAGACCAAAGGAGTAAGCTCAGACCTTCGGGGGAGACCAAAAGAATCCTGCTGCCCAGTTCAAGAGTAGCACAAAGGAAAATCAACGATGGGCGGAAACCAGTTTAAGAGTAAGCCTGTGGAATCACAAAGATCAAAGCCTCAATGCAATCACCAAGGAGAAGAGGGAATTTACACTCCATAACCAGATTTGCGTCCCTAAACTCTTCTCTTTGTTAATTACATTCTGCCATGTTTAGTATGTTTAAGTGCTTTTTGTGTGTTTACTTATATTTTGTGTGAATCTATGCTTAAAACATTGAGGACAATGTTTGATTTAAGTGTGGGGGGGGGGGGGGGGTAACTAAGTATATTTAATGCAAATTCGTGGGATTTTATCACCCATAACTTCAAATGTTGTTCCTTGCTGTTTTAAGGTGTTTTAAGTTGTTTTAGAGTGTTTTATATTGTTTTGTTTTTATAACTCCGAAAAACAAATAAAAATTTGAAAAACATGTTTTGAAAAGCCTAAAAAGAGTGTTTTGAGTCGTTTTTGTTTGTTTGTGTCTTAAGGTACCTTCCAACACAATGATAAGGATTTGGTTTGTAATTGCATGATTGTTAAAGAGAGTTATAAACATGGATGAAAGTTTGATTTACTCTTGGTATATGCTTGGTTATGGTTATAATGTATGACTTCACATGCAATCATAAAAGAAAAATTCGTTTTTGTAACATGCTTGAAGGAAGAAACTCATAATAACGCTACATCCCTGTGAGACTCGAGCCATTACTTTCTTTGGAGAGTTATTTTCTATGATTCTTTGTTTTCTAAAGTTGTTGCATGATCTCATTATTCCTTGCTTGGTTGCTACTTAGAATGCAATTGTATCATGATAGAACTAAATGCTAGAACTTATATCCGTTTCATTCAAAGCATGACATTGAATTGCATAACATATATCAAGATGAAGTTGTGTAGTTGCCACCATAGCCAAATAGCCTTACTTCCCATATTTCGTATATATTAGTTTTAACCCTGTTGAGCCTCGTTTAGCCTATTTTCTTTGCTAACCACATCACCCCTTACCTAGCCTAGAGTAGGACTTAATTGAATTCCTTGTGAGTTACATTTTGCAAGAAAATGAGTGTGGGGGAGGGAAAGTTTGTTCTTAAGTTTGTATGTTTTGAGAGTCAAAAGAAAAGAAAAAAATTGTGAAAAACATATGAGAACCAAAAAGAAGAAGAAAAGAAAGAAAAAGAATGAAAATAAGTGAGAATGGACTCACAAGTGTGATTGTTGAAGAAAGGGCCCAAAAAGTTTGAATATGGCCCTAAGTTTTGTGTGACTTCCCCTTGGGTGTTCAAAGTTGACTTCTGCGTTCTAAAGGGAATTCTAAGTGCCTAATTCAATACTTTGCTCACTATTGCTTAAAGAACGTTTGTTTTCCCTATCCTTTCATTGTTAGCCAACTCCCCAAGCCCCGTTACACCTCTTTGATTTCTATCTTGATCGTTATGTGTTCAATAATGTGGAGTTTGGAATTGATATGAGCTTATGGAATCACTGGTTCTCGTTCTAAGTAGTAGCATTCCATTCATGAGATCATATTCATGTCATTGTCGTAAATCCAGAAAATGCTTTCTTTGATATAACATATGTGAGTGTTAGAATTCATATTTACATCAATCTTCTCACATATAACTAGTGTAGGGTGTGTAGTCAGAAAATCTGTGTGAAAAACGAGTGCATATCTTGTAAGGATTTGAGCAAATTCTCTAAGGCATGTTACTACATTCAAATCATGGTTTAAATGCTTAATTGTGAACTAGTATGTGGTGACTATGAGTAAGAATGTACTTAAGTATAAAGATGGCTAAAATCTGTGGGAATAATGATTTTTAACATGTCATGTGCATTGGAAATCCCTGAGACGTTTGTTGGAAGGTGTAGGTTGTGTTTTGTTCGTTTTGTTTTGTTTTTGGTTTCTTTTGTTTTGTTTTGCTCGAGGACTAGCAAAAGCTAAGTGTGGGGGAATTTGATAGGAGCATATTCATGCGACTTAAATGGCTTATTCTCGTGCATTTACGTTATGTTTCTTTAGTTATTTTAGTCCTTTATGCTTCTTTTGTGTGTTTTCAGGTTCTAAGGGCAAAGTATGCAAAAGGATGCCTTTTGGAGCCTTTTGGAGCAAATTAGAGATTGGAATGGATATCATATGCTTGGAGCCAAGAGGATGGACGAAATTGAAGGATTCCTAATCCATTGCAGCCACATGCACATTCAATCATTCACACCAAAACCTTGCACATGCTTTCCCATTTCATTATTCATTCACTTTGCAGCCACCATTCACTCTTTAATCCACATGCATTCATCATCATTCACCCTAGCTTTAATTCACATGCAAACACATTCATTTTCAGCACCAAACACCATCATTGACATGCACTCCCATTTTCTCCCAAAACATTGCACATGCATTGATAATCATTCATCCATTGCAGCCACATGCATTCCCCCTTTAATCCACATGCTCTCCCATTTCAGATTGCATTCCCACTCACCACAAATCAGCCACATGCATTTTGCCTTTCATCATTGCATCACAAATCAGCCACATGCACTTTTCCTTTCATCATTGCACCACAAATCAGCCACATGCACATTTCCTTTCATCATTGCACCACAAATCAGCCACATGCACATTCACCCCTTTCTCCACCTATAAATAAGCACCCATTGCAGCCACAAAACTGATTCCCATATTCAGAAATTCTCATACATTCTTCCATTCACTCTTCCATATTCCAGAAATTCGTCAAAACCTCTCCACACCCTTGCAGCAGCCACCAAAACACTTTTCTCCTCCATTGCAGCCACTCCAACCACTCCCCAAACCATTCACACCATCAAACTATCCTTAGACCTTGTGCTACAACGAAGAGGAAGATAAGAGGGCCTAAACGTTCATACAATTCAAGTTTGAGTTGTTGGAATGTTTAGGTGTTTCTTTGATTTCAATGTTTAATTTCAATACTCTTTGTTTTGTACGAATGAGGAATGGAAGAGAAGAGGGCCTAAACGTTCATACAATTCAAGTTTGAGTTGTTGGAATGTTTAGGTGTTTCTTTGATTCCAATGTTTAAATTCAACTAAACCCCCCTTGGCTAGGGGGGAATTCGAAATATATGTTTATGCTTGCATTTTGATTTGATTACTTCTAATTGCGTTTCATAAGTTGTGGATTCAATTCGTTTAACTGTTTGATTGATAACTTATTTATGTATGTTTATTGAGAGTGCACACTTAATTTTCATGCATGAATATGACGCTAGAATATAAGTGAGTTTCACCTAATAGTTACGAACTTATATTCACAAGTAGTGGAGGTTGCTTATAAACAATCGCGTTCAACGAATTCTTGGCATAAGTTTCATGCGTATTCCATAGTAACGAATGCCTCGTCAACACTTATAATTTTCATAGAGCGTAATGATTCTTGCTTGTATCTCTATTATGCAATCATGTAGGGGACTTGTGGGGAATGTTTTGGGTTGTCGTATGCAATCATCCAATTCAATAACGTTAGGAAGATTTGAAAGTTAATTTAAGCGGACCTAATTAACTTGGAGTGTTGAGAATTAATGATTTATTGAAATGCAATTGGAATTCATTTTATTATGCAAGTGTAACATGTGTTCTATCATCCATTCATTCCATTTCATCACATTCATCTTTACTATCTGTTTTTACTTACAATCTGTTCTTTTAATTTAAATTCGTCAAAACCAAAATCCCCCTTTACTTTCTTGTCGAATTAGTTAGAAATCAATTTAGTTTGTGTTTATAAGTGTTGTGATTAAATTTGTTACATAAATTCGTCCAAATTCACCAAAGTGCTCAAAACTGCCCAGAAAGTGATTTTAAGGCAGTTTTGAGTGTTTTGGGTGATGTTTGAGTCTTTTGATTTGTTTTAGTGTTTTAAAGTTTAGTTTTGCATTCCTTGAGTCTAGTATAGTGTTTCATATTGTTATTTTACGTTTTTGAGTCAAATCCAAGTGGTTAACAATCCCTCCTAATCCCCGGTCCAGAACGATCCCTACTTATACTTATACTACAATTTGACAAAAAGAGGGTTTAATTTGTGTGCGTATAATTCTCGCATCAAGGGTAGCAAACAATATCAAAATATCGTATATGCGTTAAATAGTGGCGCGACCGATAAACTGATTAACAGTGACTACCTGAGCCGAGGAAACTAAATCATGGAAACTAAGAGCAAGTTTTGTATTTGGACAGTAAACTCATAGTTGTTTTTACCTCATCACTTATCTAGGTAAACAGAACCTTTCCGACTAGTCACCTTTTCGATCACTTCCATAGGTAGACAGTAGAATCGAAGTACGAGTTAATTTCTCACAGTTAGAGTGAATTAAGTATCGAGAAAGCTGTGGAGACCTATTAGCACATGGTGTAGTGAAAGGAAGTAGTATGGTACATTTCGAGGATGTACATTTGGGTGTCATATTCCAAAATCTTACCTAGGATATCATCAAATGGTGAAGTGAAGTACACCATCAATCCACTTTCTCGTACTACATCAATTTTCCTTGCAACTTGTCGAACAAGTCCAACTTCATTGAGAGAACTTAGTTACAAAAGCTTACTGATTAGAAATTTATCCAACTTATCTAGAAAATCTCAAACCTATCCACGAAGGCAAAAGGCCGAACCCTAGTATGTGCCTAGATTTTAGCAACTCCATCGGGTGACAATTAAAAACCGTTTAAACCCTACTTCGAGTTGATGGTCTAGCCGACCAACCTTTGTAACTTCAGTTTTCTTCCATAGCCTAACGAATTTGTAGTGGTCTTATTGATGACTTTCCCACCTATCCCAGCAACGAGATTAAATTCTCTAAACACCAATAGTCAGCTTTGTATCAAAATCTTCGAATGTTAAACTTGTTTAGAACATGTATGTTTCTTGGAAACCGTGCTCTTAGTGGACGACATTCTTTTCTTTTTCCCAAAAGGTTGTAGTGGAAGAAAGTTGAAAATCTCACGAAGTGTTGGGAAATTCAAGATATCTTTGGTCTTGTCGATTTTATCGACAATTGGTTAGCAATTTTTTGGTTATAGTGTTTTTCCTCACTTATCAACCGAGGAAAGTTAGTTTAATTGTGATGTTGATTATGAATAAAGTTTCTGACAACTGAACTGTTGTCTCACACCTTAGTTTTACACCTTTTGATGATAATGATCATTTTGGAAATCCACGATGATGTGTTCTTTGGATGTTTCAAATGTATAGAGGCAGTATGACGAAATATCGCTTACATTTCCCAACGTGTAGAACCGTTCAAAATGAACCATCTTATTCATGACTTAGAGTCAACAGTTACCGTCCTTTGAAAATCAGATGACACTTCTTTGTTGAGAAACGTGTCCAAAATCTCTATCAATCTTAGACCTCTAGAGTACATATGAATTTGAAAAGAATTAGATTTCTGACAATGGCGATAGAAGAACCAAATCTACATCTACGATTACACAATCATGTATCTTCCCCGTTGTGTAAACGTAATTACTGTTTACAGTAGCAAAAGATATTATCTACTCCCAAAATGCTTTCGGCCTGCCCTATTTCATTTTAGTTGGAACTCATGAGCATTGGGTTGACGTTACTTACAAATCATCAAGAAATCGTTTGAGTGATTATAATCATTTTATGTATCCGAATGGAGATGGGAAATATCATCGTACACTCTCGGTATGAGGTATCTTGTGCATATGGAGATTATTATGATGTTTCGATGATTATAGATCGACTTGACAAGTCAACTTACTTCTCGTTGGTCTAGATGGACAATATTTTAGATCCCTTGGTAAATTGCTTATTCTTGAATTTACCAAATTTTTTGGCGTTTTGATCAGTATCTACTCTGATTATGATTCCATATTCTCCTCTTGGTGCTGGAAGGCATTCCAGTCAATCTTGGGTACGTGTCTACCCTATTGCATTTTGTATTAATTTTGAAGTAGACAAACCGTTTAGGTGAATTGCTCTAACATTTAAGTTTTAGCTGTGACCGTCAACTTCTCAATCAATCAACAAATTCTTTACGAAATGAATCTTTACTATTATTGATTGAATATTCCGAAGGCTACCATTGTGGCGACATGTTATATGCATTAAATCCAGTTATCTTGTACTCTAGATTTGATAGACTTATTTTGACCCTCAAATTCTTGAGTGTTCTTTTAGCCTTCTTGACATAGATTTTACTAAATTCAAAAGAAATTCACAATGAAGCTGCTCGCTAAGGTGTTATGAATTACATTGTTCAGCTACATGGTGTGCATGTCACTACTGTATCTCATCGTGATGCATGTTTCACTTTCAAGCCTTGGGAAGTCTTCTTGAAGGTTATGAGCACAAAGTTGTTGTTGGAAACCACATTTCACCTTTGGACTAACGGCCAGTTGGAACGAATTATCCGGACTTTTGTGGACATGTTGTGTTTGTCCGTTCTATAGTTTAGCATGTAATTGTGATTACATTTTCGATTTTGTGTATGGCACCACTTGAGGCGTAGTACAAAAATTCTATGCATAATACATAATTGACAGTTGAGTACTACAAATAGGTATTTGAATGATCGAGTTTGAGATATAGAAAATTTCATAATTTAGACGATATTGCCCGAGAGGGTACTACGTGAGCGCGATCGAGGCGCTAATTAGACGAATTTTACGTACTTTCCAATGAGGGGCAAGATTGTAATATTGCACCCTTGGGAAATTGTTACTTGCTTATCGAGACAACAGTGACTTGTCGGTATTACGAGCTGCCGACTGTAATATGGATAACTTATTCGTTGTGTTCATTAAGCACGTAGACAAGTAGGTTCTTTTACTTTAGCATTTTTAGTTATTTATTTATTATTTGGGCTTAACCCAAAGATACCACACGCTCCTCTTCGGAGTACTGATAGGAGCATATTCATGCGACTTAAATGGCTTGTTCTCGTGCATTTACGTTATGTTTCTCTCGTTATTTTAGTCCTTTATGCTTCTTTTGTGTGTTTTCAGGTTCTAAGGGCCTAGGGAGCAAGAAAGTGCATTTTGAGGCCATTTGGAGCATTTTTGGGCATGGATTGGATAGCTTATCCATGGAGCCAAGAGGATGGACGAATTTGAAGGCCTTGTATGCACTTGAAGACACAAAACAATGGATCTAGCCCAATCAAACACATTATGCCATACAAACCAACCTATTTTAGGCCCATTCTATGTACTTAAACCCTAGCCCTTTAAACTAATTCATTTATCACTTATCAAACCATTCACTTATCACTCACCACATATCATTCACTTATCACTTAACATATCATTCATTTATTTCACTTCCATACTCCTCTTAATTCCACATGCATTCTCACACATGCACATCATTCACTCACATTTCCACCATTCATTCTTTATTCCTTTCCAAACATCTCACATGCATTTCCACCTTCCTACTTCATCATTTCACCACATTCTCCCTCTTTAACTCACATGCATTCATCATAATTCACAACACAAAACAACTTCATTGCCATGGGTTCCCATTTCCTTTCCAAACATCTCACATGCATTTCTTCATTATTTCCTAACCCTACATGCATTATTTATTGCATCTTCACATGCATTCACACACACTTTACACATTCAAACCATGAGCTCCCATTCCTATATGCCATTTTCAGATTTCCACCCACTAACCTAGTCATCAACACATGCACTTCCACCTTTCATCCACAATGATTCATGATTCATTCACTTTGCATCCTTTAAATCACATACTTTTCCATCATTAATTAGCCACTTGCATCTTAAACAAACAACCATATGTTCCCTCCACTACTCCTATAAATACCCTTGCATTCATTCATTCAATTCATATCATCTCATTTCATACACAACACACCACAAACACTTCCATTCCTTCTCTTTGCCGTGAGTCCCCTTAGAATCCAAAACCATCTTTCCATTTCCATCACTCCTCACTCCATTCCACACTTCCATTCCCCCAAACCAACTATCCTTAGACCTTATGCTACAATAAAGAGGAAGAGAAGAGGGCCTAAACGTTCATACAATTCAAGTTTGAGTTGTTGGAATGTTTAGGTGTTTCTTTGATTTCAATGTTTAAATTCAATTCTCTTTGTTTGTACGTATGAGGAATGGAAGAGAAGAGTGCCTAAACGTTCATACAATTCAAGTTTGAGTTGTTGGAATGTTTAGGTGTTTCTTTGATTTCAAAGTTATAATAAACTAAACCCCCTTTAGCTAGGGGGTGATTCGAAATATATGTTTATGCTTGCATTTTGATTTGATTACTTCTAATTGCGTTTCATAAGTTGTGGTTCAATTTGTTTAACCGTTTGATTGATAACTTATTTATGTATGTTTATTGAGAGTGTACACTTAATTTTCATGCATGAATATGACGCTAGAATATAAGTGAGTTTCACCTAATAGTTACGAACTTATATTCACAAGTAGTGGAGGTTGCTTATAAACAATCGCGTTAAATGAATTCTTGGCATAAGTTTCATGCGTATTCCATAGTAACGAATGCCTCGTCAACACTTAAAGTTTTCATGATGCTTAATGATTTTTGATTGTATCTTTATTGTGCTTTTCACGTAAAGGACTTTTGGAGAATGTTGCGAATTGCGTTGCGCTAACCCATCCAATTCATTAACTTAAGGAAAACTTGACGGTTAATTTAAGCGGACCTAATTGACCCGGGGCGTTGAGAATTAATGATTTGTTGAAATGCAATTGGAAATCGTTTTATTATGCAAGTATAACATATGTGGAGATGAACCCCGTAGCTAACTTTCCATCCATTCAATTCCATCCATTTGTTCTTTCTTTTCTTGTTTCTGTTTTCATGTTTAATTTAACTTGTTATTCAATTATGTTAAACATGTGAAACTAATTTCTTTTTAGTTAGAAGCGAATTTGAAGCCATGGACATATGTTGGTTATGATTTGATTTACTCCAGTTATGAATTCATGAACTTTAGATGTGGGTTACTTTCCTGTTTTGATTAAGAACTTGTTTATGTATGTGGGTTGAGGGTCGACACTTAATTTGCATGCCTAAAACTTGATGCTAGGATATAAGGGAATTTCACCTAATCGTTATGAACTTATATTCATGAGTAGTAAAAATCGCTAGTCACGATTGTGTTTAGTAAACCCTAGGCTGGATTAACATGCGTATCCCATAGTTATGAATGCCTAGTCGATGTTTATGATTTCCATTGAACTTAATGATCTTTGTTGAATGTCTCTATCATGCGTATTCCATGTGAGAGACTTTGATTAGGAATAATTTGGTTGTAATGCGTATCCCATTCAATCCAATGAATCTAGGGAAATCTGAAGGTTAATTTAAGCGGACCTAATTAACTTGGAGCATTGTCATTCATCGTTTGTTGAAGTCATAACTGGGAGTCAAATTATATGCTTATTGTTCATGTGTGGATAAGGAACCCTCTAACTAGTTTTTCATCATTCTATTTTATCAATTTCGTTTTTATAATCTGTTTTAATTAGAATATGTGCATTTAGTTTAAATTCATCCAAAACCAATCCCCCATTTATTTTAAAGTGTTAGATTAGTTAGAAATACATTTAGCTTGTGCTTATAAGTATTTTGATTCATTTTGTTTCCCAAATTCGTCCAAAGTACTCAAGGTGCTCAAAACTGCCCAGAAAGTGTTTTTTTTAGTTTCGAGTGCTTTGGGTACTGTTTGAGTCTTTTGGTTTGTTTTAGTGTTTTAAAGTTTAATTTTGCATTCTTTGAGTCTAGTTTAGTGTTTTAAACTTTATTTTACGTTTTTGAGTCAATTCCAAGTGATTAACAATCCCTCCTAATCCCCGGTCCAGAACGATCCCTACTTATACATATACTACAATTTGACGAAAAGAGGGTTTAATTTGTGTGCGTATAAATCACGCATCAAGTACGTGATGCTACGATTGTATAGGTGGAAAACTTTATTTTAAATGTTAATTTCAGTACAATTATTTTAACTATACGTTTTTACATATATATGTATTTTGACAAGATGTTATTCTACATACGTAAATACTCTCAACTTTATGTTTTTATAAAAAGTATTATATTATAGTATTGTGTTAAAGGAGAAGGAAAGTGAGAGTTTAGGGGCATGAAAGAGGAATTGCTGCACTCCGATCGTGACGGAATGACATTCACTTTTATGCAACCACTCTAATTTGATATCTTCCTTTACATATTTATTTTCTTGTTGTCTTTTCACTACTTTTGTATAACAAGTGATTTCAAATTTCGGGGATGAAATTTTTTTAAGGTGGGTAGATTGTGATAACCCGTCCCTAATTTTATGTTCTTATAAATTTTAAATGAGTGAATTGACGAAAATGCCCTTAGAGGTGAGATTGTTGACTTTAGTTGACCGTCATTTCGTGAAGCTTATGGGCTATTATTTTATCGTATTCCTGAAGTACTCACCGATACGGATGCGTAGGCCCAACACGAAAGTGAATTTGGAGTTACGATTAAAATTTTACGGATTTACAAATCCAAAAAGTACTTTTGTAAAAGATTACTGTTTATTATTTTATATATATCTCTCTCATGGTTATTATATTGTTATTTAATATTAGAGGAGGAAAAAAAAAAGAGAAGAGAGTTGGGGGTGGAAGGTTTGCCCAATCAGGAGAGAAAGGAAGGGAAATGGGCGGCCAATGAGGAGGAGAGAGAGAGCTGAGGAACGAATTAGAAAAGAGAATAGGAGGGAAAGGAGAGAAGAAGAATAGGAGGGAACCCAAACCGGGTTGACCTGTTTCTTCCCGACTGGACCCGCGTGACCTGGCGACTTTCCCGTCGCTTTTCTGACTTTTTTTCAGCGATCCAAGGCTCGCCACCGCTTGGAAATCAATCACCATCATCCCCTCTTCAGTTTACACCCAAGATTGTTGGGGTTTTGGCCTCGTATCTCGAAGAACGGAATCGTTGGTTCCAGAGGTGCCACGTGTTGGAAATGTGCCCTAAAACCAATCATATGATGATACTTTACGGACATTTCACATGTTAAACTAATCTAGTTTACTATAAAGGGAAAAGATTATTCTTTTAAGCCGTCTTATATAAATGTTATATGCTTAAACGATAAGTCCAAGGAATATGTAATTGGGAGAATGTGATCTAAAGAAGTTAGATTCACGAGACCATTCTCTTTTGTATACATATCCTAAACGTTCCTAATCATAGGATTGCCAATTGGGCATTGATAGTCTATTAAGATTAGTATGTGCTATGTCTTCTCTTAGAGAGAGTGACTGGTCTCGAGTCCTTGGTGTGATTGACACCAAGACAAGTATGTAGGTGCTCAATAGAGAATGAGTCCACTGAACGCGATCAACAAGGAGTTTTCATACTCATGTCACATGAGAGTTCATGGTTGGGATAATGCAAAGTAGTCCTTTGACCTGAGGCATCATAGTTGTCTTGTGGTTAGATCCTTGATCTTTGACTATGTCAAAGTCACTCCGTAAGAGGGTGTCCCCGTATTGCATTGTAATTTTAACTAGACAGGTTCTCCAACCACTTCGACTTAGCTTGGGTAGCCATGACATACTGGTAGGTGTCACTCATGGTTTGTGGAAGCCCCAAAGGTGTATAATGACTAAAGGAAGAATTGAAAGTAAGTTTCAATTCACAATTGATTTGAAGAGTTCTAATTGCCCACTGCCTCGCTAAAAGGAACCTAATGGATCGCACATCGTGTAAGGTAATGATTGAAGGATATAACGAAGATGAGTAAGGACAATTAAATAGTTTAATTGTATATGGAAAGGATTAATTAAAATTTAATTAATCTAAAATGAAAGGTTTGTTTTAGGCCTTAAGTTAATTATGGGTTTCAGGACACAAAAGGGTTTTGGTCCACAAGACACATCAGGTTTAAGTTGTGTGACAACTAAAACAAAATGGGCAATTAACCCACAAAAAATAGGGAGGCGGGCCATGCTTAGAGAGGGTGTGGGTTTTGGACTTATTACAAGTTTGCCACTCCAATGAAGGTAGGTATAAATGTGACTTTATAGCTTTTTCTTCATTAGGGTTTTCTTGAGAAAATTGGAGAGAACAAAAGCTCTCCTTTTTCTCTCTAGGAGGCTGGCCACCATTGGGGAATTTACTAGCATCTAATTCTTCCATGGTCACTCATCTTTTTCCTTAACCATCCTTGGTGTCGAAACTTAGAGGTCTCCAACTTTGGGGACTTTTGGAGAACCCAATATCCACATCCATGGAGCGAAGGAGCAAGGTGACCAAGGAAGGAAGGCCCTCACATGGGTGATTAATCTTTGCTAAGCAAAGAGGTGCTTCAAAGGTATAAAGAAATCTCAACTCTTTTTCTTAGATCTTGAGTTGAGTATTGGTTCATCATAACTACTAGGCTTTGAATTTCATGGGTAAATTTTTGTTTTGAGTGCATACAAGCATGATTTCGCCTTTTAATTGTTAATTGCATGCATAGATGTTGCTCAAATGAACGTGTTTTCACCAATATTTCCTTCACCACAGCGGAAATCCACTGATCGAGAAAGTTAGGTTGACCACCACCAACACCACCAAAACACTCCTCTTGAGGCCTGGAACAAAGGCTAAGCAATTGTAGGGGCGGCGGAGCACCGGAGGTGGCAGATTGAAGCCACCCATTTCTAGGGTTTTTGGAGCCTTTGAGGGGAATTGGAGCTTTTCCCGGCCAAATTGGACTTGGCGACAGGTATCAAAGTTGCTGCTCCCGTTGAGATCTTCATTCCTGTGAAAATTGAGAATTTTTGGAAATAGTTGAATTTTCTGGCGAGTCGGGGCTACCAGCCGCCGCATGCAGTGGTGCGTGGGGAAAGACACCCCTTGACCTCCCAAGGCTAAAATGGGTGCCCCGATTTCATAATAGACATCTGATTGATGAAATTCCGTTGTTTGGTTATATTTTCGTTAAGGGTCGCCACTTGGTTATTATATGATTAGACGATTCAACCATTGGATCGTCACCAAACTTTAATAGGTAATAGTACATAATATTAAAGAATATTAGGAACTTACGAATCGAGAATTGGACGTACGGATCTTCCTAAATTGGATTTGTAAGTTCGTAAAATAAAACATTGACCACCGCTTCGGATCGTCACCAAATTTTAATAGGTAATAGTACATAATATTAAAGAATATTAGGAACTTACGAATCGAGAATTGGACGTACAGATCTTCCCAAATTGGATTTGTAAGTTTGTAAAGTAAAACGTTGACCATCGCTTAATTTTAGCAATTGGCGGAGATCCGACCGTTGGGATCGTTCCAAAACTTTAGGATGTTGTTCTAGAAGCTTATTGAAACTCTTGGGATGTTACGGATCAGAAATCCGAGGTGCGGATCTTCCGGATCGAGTTACGTAGGGTTGTAGACCCTACCGTCAATCTTCGACTGACGGTTGACTTTTGGTCAATGGGTTTCAAATCATTTTAGAACGTCTTTGGGGATGTGTTTTTATCTAAGTTATGTGTTCTATCAATAAAAATTCTAAGACGTGATTTGATATTTTTTTCTAGGCGACAATCGTTCGTGACGCCTCGATATTTGTACTAGGAAGTTGTAGCGCGGACTTTAGGTGAGTGTGTCTTTTCCTTTATATAGTGTATATATATATGATTGATTGTTTCCATTTATGCATTTGGAAAAGAATTTCTTACGTACGCCTGGATTAGACTAAAGTTTATAGGAATTAGCGAAATGATGGAATTTATGAAATTATTCCGGATCCGGCGAGATGCCTTAATACAAGTTACAGCTTTAATGAATGTTATATTGACTAGAAATTATGAAATATGCTACATCCTACAGGATGCACAGGTATGCTTATAATCTTTGATGCCATAATTATATCTATGGCTATGAATGTTAGTATGTTGATTAGAACTATCGAATCACTGTGGCCTAACTATATTTGTGTTATCTGCTCATTGTTTGCTGCACTCGGTGTTAGTGCTTGCCCAGGGTCAGGACCAGTCTTTTACATGTTTGTTCACATTCGCACCACGTGCTGGCCTTGGATCCAAGTAGGTGCCAGTCCTGTCGTACAAGTTGCATTAGGCAACTCCGACTCGTATGTGATCGTGAATAGCGCCAGTCTTCACGTAATTGTAGCACTAGAGCGTATATCATTATTACACATAGTCTTGTTCATGTCAGACTACCTCTGCATGAACTCGTGTGTCAGCATATGTCGATGAACACTCGTTATGATATATTTGCTTATGCTAGATTATGTGGTTACTGACAAAATGTGTTTACGTACGGGATTTGTGCCGTATTGATATCTTGATATTTTGCAGCTACTGTAAGTATTTTCTTACTATACGTAGTATGTATATTTTGGAAACTATACTTTTTATTTTTATTTTTTATAAAACTTTGTTTTTAGGCCCACTCACCCTTGTTTTTCGCCTCTCCAGGTTTTAGTAGCTGAGTTTTCGTATGGACGAGGACTCTTGGCAAATCTCAATATAAGTGGTTTTCTCCGAGGGTATAATTCTCAATCCATTCTACTATACTTTACTTATGCTATGACGTCACGTGTGAAATGAGTTCATTCTCGCTCACTAGCGCACTCTTATATTTAGACACTTTTAGGTTTAAATTCATTCACATTTTTCACATCACTACACTTTATGGCTTCGTCACCTTCCAGGTGTCGGCCATCACAGCTCGATTTGGAGTCCTAGTGGACATTCCGAGTCGGGGTGTGTTAGTTGGGCAATTGGAAAAGAACAAAAAAAAAAAAAAAAAAAGTGGGTTGGCCCTTTGGGCCTTTTTTGTCTCGTGGAGCCCACGAACTCTTTGGCCTAGCCCTCAATTGGAGATGATTTTTGGGCTATTTTCGGCCCTCTGACCCTCTGGACCCTTCGGTTGGAGATGGTCTAAGAAGTGACCAACTCATATGAGAAGGTAATAAAGGGCCTCAGGGCGTGCAACTCCTTTGGATTCGTAAGTAACTAAGTGTGCAACTCATATGTTAACGGCTGATTTAATAGCCACCTTAACGAGTGTGTGAAAGTGTCTCAAAATTATGAATTTAGATACTACTCTAGAATGAAAAAAAGCTTGATACATGTAATATTAAAAACCAAAAAATTTTAGAGTAATAAACTGAGATTAAGCAAAGAGTAATACGTTACCGAACAAGGACCAAGTGTAGGAGGGAACGCTACCTAGGCCAAGAGTGGGAACCAAAGTAGGAAACGCGTATGACAAGTGTTGGGCTGCTGTCACCGAAAATAAAATGGCAGATAATAGGACTCGGCGGTGTTGCCGCCGATAAGACCGTCACCAGAAACCCTAGTCTCTCTCTCGGTATTTCTTAATTTTCATTTCTTATTTATTAAATTAAAGTCACAAATTAAATATTATCCTAGTGCAGAAACACATCGTTGCTTTTGCCCTTGCTTTTGCCACTGTTTGTTTCAGATTCCCTCCTCCCAACTCTCAGATTCCCTCCTCCAACTAACAAAAGGTAAAACCAAACCCTAATTTTAATCTCCTCGCTCTCTCACTGTGTACATATGTGTGCGTATCTGTTGGGTTTGATTGGGGTTTGCTTGTGTTGGTGTTGGTGTTGGTGTTTGGGTGCAGAGTAAATGGATAGGTTTCAGAGGGTGGAGAAGCCCAAGGCGGAGGCTACGCCCATAAACGAGAATGAGATTCGTATAACGGCTCAAGGCAGAATGAGGAACTATATTACTTACGCCACCACTCTCCTCCAGGTCCCTCCTCTGCCTCTTTTCTCCATTTCATGTTTTGTGTTTTGTTAAAAGGAAAATTATAAACACACTCTTATCTTTTTAACCTCTCACGCATCTTGTCGGTTGTTTCTATTTAATTTACTCAACCAGATAAAAAGGATGTGTGAAAGCTAGAAAAGGTGTGAAAGTCTGCTTGGTTGATTTACATTTCCCTTTAGCTATATACATATTAGTCACTATTTTATCTTGCGTTTTAATATGAGGTACAAGTTGCAACTTCCAGACTCCAGTCCCTTGCTTTTTATTTATTTTTTATTTTTTTTAAACAAACGATTTTATCTTTGCTAAGAAGAAGGGGTGGGCTTAGACTTACAATGAGTTAACAATAATATGGTTCAAATTTGTATTTAGCGAGAATCGAACTTAAGATTTCTTACTTACAAGTAAAGAGAAATACTATTAGACCGTAGTACGTGGCAGTCCCTTGTCTTTTATTTTCCTTTTGCTTTTGTGCCTTTAGTTTTGTCTTTGTTTGTCCTTTGGATTTTAATTTGTTTTTGTTTGCCCTTAGCTCATCTTTTATTATCGTTATTATTATTATTATTACTTTTTTCTAATAGTGCACTAAATCCTTTTTTTTTCCCGTTAGGCTTTACCATAAATGATTGTATCTGATGTAGGAGAAAGGATCTGACGAAATTGTTCTAAAGGCAATGGGCCGAGCTATCAATAAAACGGTTATGATTGCTGAGCTAATAAAGGTGAGGGACTTGTGACCTCTTCGTAGACATATGCATGTACTTTCATGTCTGTACCAGTGTTTGTGTGTACACATTTTCTGATAAAGCTTTTCTATTTCCAGAGAAGGATTCTTGGTCTTCATCAGAATACTTCTATTGGATCGACTGATATAACTGACGTGTACGAGCCCCTAGAAGAAGGCCTGCTTCCGTATGAAACCATACACTTCTATGCTACTATGCATATGCACATATGATTTCCTTTCTTGTTTCACTTAAGTGATATAATTGGTTGTGTTTTTCTGCAGTGTTGAGAGTACTCGGCATGTTTCAACGATCACTATTACCTTGTCGAAGAAAGAGCTCCTTACATCCTCTTCAGGGTAAGCAATTTAGATTTTGGTTTCTGCTTGCATGCTGAAGCAACTATGTATTTCTGGTGCATCTCATGAGTATCCCATTTTAGTATTTACTGATGGTTTGCTGAACTGGGATACAAAATTATTAACAGATGAACTGTGCTACTGCTGTTAGGATTTTAAAGGGTGCTAAAAACTTTAAAACTTCGATTGCTTTTGAACCATATGTAGTTGAATGAATTCTAAGGAATGATTTTAGTGCTGGTTCCTAAAATGCTAATTACATTATGATGCACAGTAGAGCCCAGAAGTGCACAACTATGCGATAAAAATCACAGTGATCATATGAGTATGTGGTTTGAAAGGTGGGAAGTCTATCCTTATCTTTCATTTTCTGTTATTTGATACGGTACAGATATCAATCCCCTCTTCCAGTTGACCAAGTGAAACAGTTGAATGATTTTGAGGACAATGGAGGTGATGTGTTATGTCTTTGTTCATGTTTATGAGGTTACTTCTCTACTATAATTGCTTCAATTAATATTGATTTAATTACATGCAAGCCAGACGGTTCGCCTGGATTCCAAGGCAGGGGTCGTGGTAGCCAAGGAAGAGGCTGGGGTAGAGGTATCGCTCTCTGCTCTAAAATTAAGAATATATTTTGTTTACAGCGTCATTGTAATCGTGAAGTGGGGTTAAAATTTTGCTTTTCAAAAACTTCAAATATCATTATACCAGTACCCATGGTAATTTACTGAGTTTTTTTGTTACAAGTGGCTAAAATTGCTCATTGGGTTTTGCTCTGGTTCATGGTATGGTACCCTGTGTGCAGGAAACTACAATGGAGTTGGGGATTATAATGGAGATGTTTGGGATGGTGGGCGTGGTTATGGTGGCAGAGGTAGAGGCCGTTCAAGAGGTGGTTCTTTTAGGGGTCGAGGACGAGGTTATGGTCAGTCAGGTGGATACTATGACTATGTTGAAGGTGCACCTGCCCAAGGCCGTGGTAGGTTTTCTATGCTCTGTACTGTTATATTTAATTTATTTCCTTTAAGTTTATTCCAATTAAATGTAGTTCTCTGGCTTGCAGTAGTAACTGTAAATCTATGAATGCAAATATGTTAGCGGCTTTATGTTTGCCTCCATGTCACTAATAACGTAGTTTATCAATATTGGATTCATACGGTTTTTAAACTAGGTTTTACATTTACCCTGGTTGTATTCCTTACTTTTTTGTTTTGTTTTAATTTTTATGCTTACGGTCTACTGTATCCTTGACCAGTGTGCTTTTATTGTAGCTAATACTGATGGTTTTGACACAATGCATTTAGCTCTCTACTTGCTTGGTGGGGCTTGTTTGAGAACCATTTGGTTTTCAGCTTCTAGTTTTCACTTTTTGGTCAGAAATAAGTAGGTTACAAGGAAGAAATGAGGGGATTAATAGAAGAAGGGTGGTGGAAGGAAACGGAGAAATGCACACGGAATGGTACACAACGTGGAACCAAAAACTGAAAAGAAATTTTTTTCGTATTTTTTTATTTTGATTTTGTATGTAACATGATGTGCATTTCTTCCCCCTCTCCTACAATACTCTCCGCATTCTTATTCATCTACCCTGCCATCTACTTTCTCTCTATACCTAGTGAAAAAAACTGAAAACTCTAAACTTAAAATCAAATGGTTATTAAACGGGCCCTTAGAAAGTGGAAACTTTTGCGTTCTCAAATAATTAATTCATAAGTATTGTGTGCTTTGAATCTTTGGAATGTGGGAATGCTGTTAACGTCGATAAGATATCTGATAATAGATGCCTTTTGAAGGTCTTGCAGGGCGTGGTCGAGGCAGGGGAAGGGGCCGTGGGCGCAGTCGTAATACCAGATTGGATGGACAAGCACCTGCTGCTTGAGCCGATGTTTGATTACAAGATATGTGTGAACCTGAAAAAATTGACATATGGGATGCCTGCTCTGCTTGCTTATGTCTTGGTGAAGTTTGCTGATAGCTATGGGCACCGTCTTTCCTTTCGAGTATTCTAAGTGTTGCAACGGTCGCGATGCTTGACGTTTTGTTTTGTAGGTCATGACGTAGGAATACTTTCGTAGTTATTGCTGCTAATCAAGTGTGTTTATACACCTTATAAAGTTGTAAAATGATTTTTTGTTCCATGGAAATAATAGAGCAGTACATTCTTTTATTCTTACATGAGTATTGCATGCTAACTCCTCCTAACAGAACATCATTCAGTCTGAGTCCGCCCTCCTTTCAGTCAAATACTTGCAAAGTCTTAACAAGTTATTAATGGTAACGTACTGGTCAGTAGAGCCCTTTTAAGGGCTTTATTGTCAAAATATGTCACAAGTTCGAAACTCCCCTTCCTTACCTTTTTTGTGAGAAAAATTTAAAAAGAAAATTAATGAAAAAGACCTGGGGTATTTTGAATTCAGACAAAAAATATGTAATAGCTTCACGTTTTCTAAGGGGCAGATCGCACTTTGCGGATGTTGCGTGGGGACGGCATGTGAACCGTTGAATGAAATCTGAACGGTTGAAAATCAATCCATAAAAATGAGCTTAGGGTGAAACTGGATCATAAAGCACCCATCACTAATTGAAAGCAGTACCCTGCATCAATTCAAAATTTTTGGGATTTAAACACGTCTCCTCTCAAAACTCTCCATCTCTGGTCAGCCCTCAAACATCCTTCCCGTTCAAGACCCAGTTGTAGTTTGTCGTCTCCGGCCTCACTGCACTTTCACACAGAAGTTTAGAAGTTCAGGTGAGTTTGGCTTGAGGGTGAACAGTCGGTTCCACAGCGAGAAAAGGTGTACATATCTCAGAAACATAAGTAATTTCCTCTTCCAACTAATTTAAGATTCAACTCCTCTCTATCTCCCCTCTCCAACAATCTTTTCCTTTCATCACAACTAGCAAATTCGGAACAAGAATCTAGATGTATAGGTTTCCGATGCTGGAGTGACAGACGATGCAGCATCTCGGTCTACGACATACTGGCTGAAGCCCAAATCGTCGCCATGGACATCTTCAGCAAGAAACCCACCGTCTTTCGTCAGGTAATTTAATCACTCTGTTTGATTGGTGAGAAAATTGAGAATAAGGTTTTGTTCTGTAAAAAGTTTCGTTTTCGTGATACAAATGCTGGGCCTTTGTTTGTTTGTTTTGCAAGTATTGTAACAATTACTTGATGTTTTGAATGTATAGATATAGCAACAGGGTGTTAAACCTATCATGTTTCTAGAGCAGTTTATAAGGTAATTTGAATTTGTAAATTGTATGGACTTTGAAATTTATAAGGTAACTCGTTTCTACTTCTTTGTTCATTTGTAATTTACCAATTTTTGTTTATCTCACAGATCCTTGGTGTCAGCCCAATTGAGGGATTTGACATGATCAAGGCAGTGTCTTTGAAAAAACACTCTGGGCGGCAGAGCTTTGATCTGATTTAGGCCAAAACGTTCGGTTAAGGTGGGGATGATTTAGCCGGCTGCCTAGGCGCTAACTGGGTGCTCTAGGCGGTCTAAGCGGTGCTAGGCGACACCCTAGGCATTTTGAATCTCGCTGCAGCTCTTCATCGGATTTGCAACTCTTGATTTGATCTGCAACTCTCAATTTTTATAATATTAGCAGAGCCTTATGCAGAATTTCTGCAACTTGCCGTCTGTGCATGGATGAGGGAAGAGAAAGCGCAAAGAGAGAGAGAGAGAGCAATTGATCGGTTTTAAGCCTGGCTTCTGGATTTTAGCCTAGTTGTGCGAGGGAGAAGAAGAAACGAAAGTTTGAGTTCTGGTGGAAGAAGAAAAAACGAAATAAATTTAAAACGAAGGCCTTCCACTTTCCAAGGGGTCAAAGGCAGTAATAGGATCGGACTCCACCTTGGATTATGTGAGAAACATGAGGTGGTGGGTTACATAGAGTAATTGATTGGTTTTCACTTTTCAACCACCCATCACTGAGTTGTCTATTTTTCATTTACTTATCGACTTAAAATAATGTTTTATAAGAATATATAAATAATGTTTTGTTGTCATCTATTTTAAATTACCATATTATCTACTTAAAATACTCACATATATATATATATGGACGTTCTTCTTTTAAAAAATCATATTACTCAATAATTATATATTAAATTTAATTATCCTATCTACATTACTATATTTCTTTATTTTCTTCCTATTTTGCATTTTATGTGGTTTTAAATTGTGAACTTATTGTACATGTGTCATCCAACAATACTCCTCACTATGGTTATATGGCATACATGCTTAATTTGTTTTTAAAATTTGGACTTGTTCGATACTCTTTTTGCATTTTATCATTCTTATATTATCTTATCCATGCATTTTATCATTCTTATATTATCTTATCCATGCGTTTTATCATTCTTTTACCTAAATCTGCCTAGACCTCGCCTAGCCGCCTAGGCTCTAGGCACCAGCCCGCCGCCCGACTAGCGCGGTTTTCAGAAGCTTGCTTATTACAAGTTTGGCACTCACTTAGAAAGAGGTATAAAGGAAACTTTATAACCTTAACCACATTAGGGTTCCTTTGAGGAAATATTAGAGAACACAAGCTCTAGCTTTTTCTCCACGAGCAAAATAGAAACGCAAAAGACTCTTTGACAGAGGAAAAGAGAGACCACAACAATGAAGGCTCACTTTGACAGAGCGAAACAACGACCACAATAGTAGATGAATATGGTTAGAAGATACGAGAATTTGATAGAGGAAAATAGGGAAGAGAGGACATAAGGTGTTTTCTTAGTTTTTCTCTCTAGCGTTGTCCTGGGCTTAGCATTTATCTTTGTTGTAAAAATAGAGAAAAAATATGTAGGAGAAAGGAGCAATGAAGAAGAGTGAAAGAAGTGAAAGTAAAGAGGAGTGTGTAATCATTTTTATCTTCTCTCCTACCACATCCCTTCATCCTTCTCGATTCCTCTTTTTTCAATTCAGGAGTTGTGAAACTTGCGATTGATCAAATATAAGGCCAAATCAGGATTGGTGGGGTCGATTCTTGGTTACTAATATTCCTTGCAAAATGTCTTGGGAATGGTCTAAAAAGTCCTCTTCGCAGTAAGATTTCATGATTAAGAACACAAAAGGTCATTTTCAACTGTACCACTTTGTGCAGAGTGCTTGATATCTCTCTGGGCTTGCACTGAGTTTTCTTTATGTATTGAAAGAGTATTATGTTCATTACCATTCACTTCTGGTGTCTGGAAATGATCTTCGTTCAATTCTTATTACGTATACAAATCAGTCTTATGCTAGTTATATGATTCTGATTTTTGTCATACATATACAACTCCTTATTGTACTGTTCCTTAATTCGATATTACATACGTCTGCTGCTATCTAAAATGTAGAATAAGCATAAATAAATTACAATTTATGCTCATCTACTGTATATAGCTTACAATTTACGCTCATCTACTATATGACCATATCAAATTATGAAGAAAGTGGATCGAGGAACAATAGACCACATGCAATATATACGAAAGCAAAATTATTTTATCAAGTTATGTTACAAGATATGCAACCATGCATTACTAAATTTTGATCGACAACCTTTTATCAGTTGGGATTCTAGCAACATCTTACTCGTATGTGTTCGGGCAAAGATTTCTCGGGAGAAGGATCCTCGGACCTCAGCATAGCTTCTTAAGAGATTGGCACTTTGGATGTGTAGTCGGGCTCTTACTTGTTGATGTGCTACAAGAAGAGGACAAAGTTAGTTCTGAAACGTGCCTTTGTGGGGCCTTAGGTATAGGCCTTAAGGCTCGCAATCAAAACTAACTAAGTGCTAGGCGTGCCATTGCTATCTCAGTATAGCAGATGTAGAACAAGAATGTTTTCAGTCGATTACTTGCACCCCAAGTTAGTTGGACTTCTTGTTATCAAAGGATTGTCATGGATGGGTTAAGTCTACATTAAGTTCTTTTTCTTGCCTTGTAAACAAGGACTTTTAGTTCATAGTCTTGTATGTTCAAATGAAGGGAGTCCAGGCCCCTTTAAGCCATTTGTTTGGTTCTTGATTGATTTTAATGATAACATATCCGTTAAACTAACCAGATCTAGATGCAAATGGAACTCTTAAAATAGGAAAAATGATGAAAATAACTTGAATACATACTGGAGAATGCATTAAGTAATAGATCTATAAATTTAGAAAACAAACAAAAAGCGTCGGGTAAGATTTCACCTTGTCTGTCAAGATTGAACCTCGTACAATCACTTCTCTTTGAATTAACAGGGGTTTAAATGCTAAAAAGGGATGGATGGTAAACAAGTTTACACAAGGGAATCACCACTAAGGGAGATAGCAAAGCTTTAAACTAGGTAAGAGATAGCTTGTCCCTAAAAAGGACTGAATCTATGTTGATTTCAGCTTTTGAATGCAAATCTGGCTTGAGAGCAGAGTTTGTATGTTTGTTTGTTTGATTGGTTGAGTGTCCTTGTCTCTAGGGCCTCTTCCTCCTTTTATAGGCCAATTAGCCTGACTGATGTGATTTTGCTCTTGCCCGAAAGCATCTGAAAGGTAGTGAGTTGATAGGATCAAATTTATGCGACTTTGTTATCTTATTTCTTTGCATTTACTTCGTTACTTTCCATTTATTTTGGTAGTTTATGTTATTTTCATATTATTATAGGTCCAGTTGGTAAAGATGACAATAAATAGTCAAATGGAGCAATTTGGAGCAGTTTTGGACTTGGATTGGATAGCAGGCCTGGAGAGCTTATGGGTTGGACATTTTTGGTATTTAAATGGTGTTAGACATATGCTAAACTCTGGAGAAATTGAAGATGAGGCTTGGAAGACAAGGAATTACACAAGAAAAAGGAATCCTAGTTGGAGAGGAACTTTATCTTACCTTAACTTATCTAGATTCATCTTATGTTGCCTTATCTTATCCAAATCTTATCCTACTTTATCTTATCTCCAGTTACAAAGAGGGATCCTTATCACATTCCAACAATTCCTATCTGATTTTTGGGAGTCCTAAATTAATTCAAATGACCTAATCCTTTTCTTCCTGTGATTCAACTGTGCCTTTACCCTATATATACATTATTGCCACAAATTAGAGGGGGGAAAAAAAAGAGTGCCGCATCCTGCATCCAAAGAAGAGTGGCGAATCTGCCATTCAACTGTTGGAGTTTTTTAGAGTTCTTTCTGTCCTTGTTTAGTTTTAATGTTCATTTTAAATTGTTTTTCAGTTATGATGAGCATGCGTAACTAAATTTCTTTTTAGCTAGAGGTGAATTCGAAGCCATGAACATATATTTTATATAAGTTGATTATATCCAGTTATTGTTACATAAAACATGAATGCAATTTACTTATCTGCTTTATAGAAAACTTATTCTTGTATGTTTATTAAGGATGCATACTTAGTTTGCATGCAGGGATTTGATGCTAGAATATAAGGGAATTCCACTTAATCGATATGAACTTATATTTGCAAGTAGTAAAAGTCACTAGTCATGATTGAGTTAAGTAAATTCTTGGCAGGAGTATCATGTTTTCCATAGTTACGAATGTTTCGTCAATGCTTATGATTTTCACAGAACTTAATGATTTTCGAGATGTATCTCTATCATGCTTTTCATAGTTAGTGAACTTGAGAAGAATAATTTGATTGCGTCGCTGAGTCCAATTCAATGAACGTAGGAAAATCTAAAAGTTAATTTGTGCAGTTCACAGTTAATTTGGGGCATTGTCATTCATGGTTTATAGAAATAACTGGAAATTGATTTGTATGCATATGTTTCATGTGTGGAGAACAATCCTCTAGCTAGCCTCACTACTACAAAAGGACCTAATAGTGTCACTTCTTGCGTCGCTTTAATATTATATAGTGGCGAAAAAGAGATTTGCGACACTCAGTGAAGATGACGTCGTATTTAGTGTCGCTTATAAGCGTCATAAAATTTCTATGTCGCTTTTAAACCGACGTAAAAATTTAGTGTCGCTTATAATCGACATATATTTTAATATTTTTAAGCAATGGCGTCGCTTTAAATAAAATAGTGTCGCTTTTAAGCGACATAAACTATTAGTGTCGCTTCTAGGCGACACTAATTCTTGTTTTTAATATTTTAAATCTTGCGTCGGTTTTAAGCGACATATATTTTGAAAACCAGTGTCGGTTGTAAGCGACACATTGTTGCTCTTTATACCCTCTCCCCCGTGTTTTCTTTTTCTTCTCTTGCACTTTTCTTATTCGTTCTTCCAATTTTTACAAAGTCTCCCGTGTTCCTCTTTCAGCTATCTCCTTTGGTTTGCAAACTTCATTTGTTCCTCTGTTCTCTCTTTCAGCTTTCTCCTTTGGTTTTCAAAATTCATTTGTTCCTCTTCACAACAGTAAGTTTTTCTTGCTTATAATATTTTTATTTTCACAACAGTAAGTTTTTCTTGTTTAATTTTTAGTTACAATTTATTTTTGTAGGAAAGTTATTGGAGTTGGTTGAGTACATAAAGAATTGTTGACGTCGAAATTCTTCAACAAATCAGGTTTGTATCCCTAACTTCTTTAATTTTTAAATTGTATAATACACAAGTTTATTTATTTAAAAATTATAATTTAAGCACTTAGATAAAATTCTACTATTTTTGTTAAATTAATAAAAATTTAGTCGAATTAATTAATTTTGTCACTCTAATTGTTATTTTAATTTGTTGTTATTTTGATAATTTTTTGTTGTTATTTACTAGAATGAATTAGATGAACATAATTTGAATTGTTATGAGAAAATGGAATGAATAATATTTATAAGCATTTATGTTAAATTAACAATATTAAATATAACATAAACTTATAATATTGAGTAATATAAGAATATATTATGTTAATTTTTTTTTTTTGCACTCTAAGTGTTATTTTAATTTGGTGTTATTTTGATAATATTTTGTTGTTATTTACTAGAATGGATTAGATGAACATAATTTGAATTGTTATGAGAAAATGGAATGAATAATATTTATAAGCATTTATGTTAAATTAACAATATTAAATATAACATAAACTTATAATATTGAGTAATATAAGAATACAATATGTTAATTTTTTTTTTTTTTTGCACTCTAATTGTTATTTTAATTTGTTGTTATTTTGATAATTTTTTGTTGTTATTTACTAGAATGGATTAGATGAACATAATTTGAATTGGTATGAGAAGATGGAATGAATAATATTTATAAGCATTGATGTTAAATTAACAATATTAAATATAACATAAACTTATAATATTGAGTAATATAAGAATATATTATGTTAATTTTTTTTTTTTTTGCACTCTAATTGTTATTTTAATTTGTTGTTATTTTGATAATTTTTTGTTGTTATTTACTAGAATGGATTAGATGAACATAATTTGAATTGTTATGAGAAGATGGAATGAATAATATTTATATGCATTTATGTTAAATTAACAATATTAAATATAACATAAACTTATAATATTGAGTAATATTATAATATATTATGTTATTTTTTTTTTTTTTTGCACTCTAATAAGAATATAAGCTAAACTTATAATATTTAGGAATATAAAAATATAAGAATATAACCTTTCATAAGAATATAACCTAAACTTATAATATAAGAATATCCTTTCATATAAGAATATAACCTTTCATATAAGAATATAACCTAAACTTATAATATTTAGGAATATAAGAATATATTAATTAATTTTTTTTGCACTCTAATTGTTATTTGAATTTGTTGTTATTTTGATAAGTTTGATAACTTTTGGTTGTTATTTATTAGAATGGATTAGATGAGCATAATTTTGACAACTTTTTGTTGTTATTTTAATTTGCTTTTACTATAATAGGTGTTGAAAATTAAAAGATTGCAATCGTGATAGAGTTCGAGGGGTGAAAGATAGAAATTGAAAATTTTGATAGTTATGCCTACATGATAGGGATTGAAAGATTGTAGGCATCTTAGTGTCAACATAATATTTTACCTTCGTAAAGTGGTAAAATATGGACAAGAGTTGGTTGACAATACCCCGAAATTTTGAAGCGTATACAACTGGAATTAATTTGTTTTTGGATCAAGCAGTTGCAAATGGTGTTGGTCCTGATAAGTTTAGATGTCCTTGCAAAAGATGTTGTAATCGATATTCTTTTGTTAGGAACACCATTGTTGAACATCTCATATTGTATGATATGGATAAAGATTATAAAAACGCTTGTTGGCGACATCATGGCGAGCAAAACATTGGAGAGCAAAATGTGGGAATTGGAGAAGAAGAAACAGGAGATGAGGTGATTGGCATGCATGATTTTCTTAATGATGTATTTGTCCAACCATTAACAGAAGAAGGTGTTGGGCCATCTACTGAACCCCCTATTGGGGAAGGGCGTCCAGAAGAGGTGCAGACTTTTTTTAAGTTGCTTGAAGAGGCAGATCAAGATTTGTGGCCAGGTTGTAAGGAGTTTAAGAAATTGGAAGCAGTTGTAAGATTGTATCAGATCAAGTGTTTAGCGGGAATGCCTGACGAGATCTTCACCACTTTACTGGAGTTAATTAAAAGAATGTTGCCTGAAGGGGATTGTTTGCCTGAATCCTGTTATAAAGCAAAAAAACTTATAAATGACTTGGGGCTGTCGTATGTGAAAATTGATGCATGTCCCAATGATTGCATGATCTATTGGAAAGATACTTCAGATTTGACCGTGTGCTCAGTTTGTGGTAAATCAAGATATAAAATTACCAATGCAGAGGATAGCTCGAGGAAAAAGGTCGCAGCTAAGGTTATGTGGTATTTTCCTTTAAAACCACGATTGCAACGCTTTTTTATGTCGAAGCATATGGCTGAACATATGAGATGGCATGCAACTGAATGTCCTAAGGATGAGTTTATGAGACATCCTTCAGATTCTCCCGCATGGAAGCATTTGGATAATTTATATCCGGATTTTGCGTCAGAAATTCGAAATGTCCGATTAGGGTTAGCCAGTGATGGATTTAATCCTTTTGGGAAAATGAGGAATGATCATAGCACATGGCCTGTGGTGCTTTCTGTTTATAATTTGCCACCTTGGATGTGCATGAAGCAACCAAATTTGTTATTGTCTTTGTTAATACCAGGACCGCGCAGTCCTGGTAAAGAGATTGATGTATACATGCGTCCATTGATTGACGAGCTGAATGAGTTGTGGGAGGTGGGCATTCCCACTTATGATGCGTTTTCCAACCAAAGTTTTACGATGAAGGCTGCCGTGTTATGGACCATAAGTGATTTTCCGGCTTATGGAATGTTGTCAGGATGGAGTACACATGGTTATAAAGCTTGTCCACATTGCATGCATGATAAAGAATCTATTTACTTGCCAGCGAGTCGCAAGATTTGTTATATGGGGCATCGACGATTTCTTGAAGATAATCATAGGTTTCGAAGGCAAACCATCACTTTTAATGGTCGTCGAGAGCATCGTACTGCACCAAGGCAGTGGACTGGTTTACAATGTCTCGAAGAACTTTCTACATTGAGATTTACTTTTGGAAAACCAAACAAGGATGCTTCAGTTGGGCAACGCAGAAGAAGAGCTTCGAGCAGTACAAGTAGTAACAGTCAGTGGAAGAAGAAATCGATTTTTTATGAACTACCTTATTGGAGGCATCTCTTGATTAGACACAATCTTGATGTTATGCATATCGAGAAGAATATATGTGACAGTGTGGTAGGAACATTGCTAGATATAGAAAAGTCTAAAGATGGATTGGCGGCACGTGCAGATCTTGAATTCTTGAACATAAGACATAGTCAACACCCACGTAGAGAAGGAAATAGAACATTTCGACCTCCAGCATTGTTCACATTGAAAAGAGAAGAAAAAACTGCGTTTTGTAAAGTATTGTCTACTATTCGGGTCCCAGATGGATATTCATCAAATCTGTCACGATGTGTGCACGTGAATGAACGAAAAATACATGGGTTGAAAAGTCATGATTGCCATGTTTTAATGCAGCAGTTACTCCCGCTTGCAATACGCCCGGTTTTGCCTAAAGCTGTTACTATGGTTTTATTAGAGTTGAGTGCAATTTTCAGACAGTTATGTAGTAAGAAGGAGTCTGAGGAAGGATTTAAGCAACTGAATTCAAGAATTGCCTTGACATTATGTCAACTTGAGAAAATATTCCCTCCTGCATTTTTTGATATAATGGTGCACCTCCCAGTTCACTTGGCAGATGAAGCAGCGCTTGCAGGCCCTGTTCAATATAGATGGATGTATCCAATTGAACGGTAATGAATAAATTTTTATAATTTTTTTACAATTGTAGTCATAACTTTAATTAATAATTATAATAATTTGTATTTCGTTTTATAATTGTAGGTATTTGCAAACACTGAAGCGCTATGTTCGTAATAAGGGTCGTCCTGAAGGTTCTATTGCTGAAGCATATTTGGTGGATGAGTGCTTGTCATTTTGTTCCATGTATCTTAGAGACGTTGAGTCTCGTCGTACCCGTAGAGGCCGAAATGAAGATGGGATTGGACGTGGAGTATCTGGTGGGTTATCAATTTTTGACTCGAAAGGATGTTATATGGGTTCAGGAGAAAATGTGGAGCTCAATCTAAATGTTCTTGATCAGTGCCATAGATACATTCTAAATAATTGTGATGAAGTTAGCCCATTTAGAAGGTAAGAATGTTTAATCATACGTCGAAATGTTTTATTGGTTTTCTTAACTTTGAAAAAATAATTATCTAAATTGGACATAATTGTGTAGGCAACATGAAGAATTCTTGAAAACTAAATATCGTCGAGAAAGGTTAACTATGCGACAAATTAAAGAGCTAAGCAAGAAAGAATTTCCAGAATGGTTCAAGCAAAATGTGAGTTGATATAATAATCATATTATTTATTTATTGTTTTGCATTTTAATTATAACATGTTTATAGTTATTTTGTCAATATTTATCTTCATACTTATTACAGATGAATTCAAGATATGATGCTAATGACACATTGATATCTCAAGACTTGCATTGGCTAGCTAATTATCCTAGTAGGGTTGTGAGCAGATACAAAAGTCACATTGTTCATGGATTTAGATTTCGTATAAAATCTGTGGATGATAAGCATAAGAATCAAAACTGTGGTGTCTTTGTACCTGCAAATGTTCCTGGAGCAATTGGGCAAGTAAATTGTTATGGCAGAGTTGTAGATATGTTTGAGGTCAAATATTGTGGTCCTACTGAAGCAGGAGATAGGGGTCGAGCTGTGATGTTATTTAAGTGCGAATGGGTTAATAGTGAAAGTCCACGAGGAATGAAGACTGATCAATATGGATTTACTATGGTGAATTTCAATCAATTGGGATTTAAAGAGGATCCTTTCATACTAGCATCACAAGCATTACAGGCATTTTACGTGGAGGACACGATTGAAAAAGATTGGCACGTAGTTGTTCGAACTCAGCCAAGAGATTTATTTGACGTATTAGAGGATAGTGATGCTATTGATGATTATGACACGCCGAACTTGGATGATCGAATTCTTGATAATGAAAATTTTCATACAAGGGTTGGCGTGGAAGAGACTCCCTTTCTTGAATCATTAGCGTTGCCTACCGGGTTCGTTAATCATGCCAATACCGACGAAGAGCTAACAGATGATGACAGGGAATAAATATATTAATTATTTTTTGTATTAATTAGACTTTGTTTTATTTTGTATGCTATGATATCGTATTATAAAATTATATTTCTGTTTTTTTTTTTTTTTTCCTTGACATTCTGTCGCTTTTAACCGACGGCATTTTTCAGGTATGTCAGAATTGGCGTCGGTTTTAACCGACGCAACCCCAGCCTATTTCGACGCAATGTTAAGCTTAGGACATGTGTGTCAGACTTGGCGTCGGTTTTAACCGACGCAACCCTAGCCTATTTCGACGCAATATGAGACTATTTCGACGCAAGATACTTGTTGTCAATCATATGCATTACCCCTAATAATAATAATTATATATAATTATTTTTTATTATTTGCAGTTTTATAGCCTAAATATTAATAATTATATATTAATTTAATTGTTTTACACCCCTAAAAACAATAATAATTATATATTAATTTAACTGTTTTACACCCCTATACGAATGCAATGAATGTTTTACACCCTAATAATAATAATTATATATAATTATTTTTTATTATTTGTAGTTTTATACTAATTATAATAATTATAAACTCTAAGTGTTAGCCAATCTATCGTTTTACGAATTCTCCAAAACTAATTTCAACGATCCAAACCGTCAAAATTGTTTGTATATGCTTGGAGATCACATCAGCAAAAAATCACAAAAAAAAAAACATTCAGAGATCAAGTAACGGGACAAAGCTTTTCGACGGTTATAAACGAAAAATCACGATTTAACGGTTATTTTAACTCCGATTTAGATGATTTTTTATAACTACACTCCTTGACCCTATATGAATACAATGAATGAATTCGATCTTCAATTTAAAATATTTACACAAGTGGATACCACAAAATCTTACGTTATACTTAATGAAAGTATAAATAAACTCTAAGTGTTAGCCAATCTATCGTTTTACGAATTCTCCAAAACTAATTTCAACGATCCAAACCGTCAAAATTGTTTGTATATGCTTGGAGATCACATCAGCAAAAAATCACAAAAAAAAAACATTCAGAGATCAAGTAACGGGACAAAGCTTTTCGACGGTTATAAACGAAAAATCACGATTTAACGGTTATTTTAACTCCGATTTAGATGATTTTTTATAACTACACTCCTTGACCCTATATGAATACAATGAATGAATTCGATCTTCAATTTAAAATATTTACACAAGTGGATACCACAAAATCTTACGTTATACTTAATGAAAGTATAAATAAACTCTAAGTGTTAGTCAATCTATCGTTTTACGAATTCTCCAAAACTAATTTCAACGATCCAAACCGTCAAAATTGTTTGTATATGCTTGGAGATCACATCAGCAAAAAATCACAAAAAAAAAACATTCAGAGATCAAGTAACGGGACAAAACTTTTCGACGGTTATAAACGAAAAATCACGATTTAACGGTTATTTTAACTCCGATTTAGATGATTTTTTATAACTACACTCCTTGACCCTATATGAATACAATGAATGAATTCGATCTTCAATTTAAAATACAAAGAGTGACTCAACTCTTCTAAGCTTTCTAGGGTAATTAACTTTCCGATGTGGAGCAACTCTACATATCACCACACTTCCAACTTTGATTTGGGTTCAATGGTGTTTAATCCATTCTAGTAAATAACAACCAAATGTTATCAAATGTATCAAAATAACAACAAATTAAAATAACAATTAGAGTGCAAAAAAAATTAATTTAACATAATATATTCTTATATTCCTAAATATTATAAGTTTAGGTTATATTTAATATTGTTAATTTAACATAAATGCTTATAAATATTATTCATTCCATTTTCTCATAACAACTCAAATTATGTTCATCTAATCCATTCTAGTAAATAACAACAAAAAATTATCAAAATAACAACAAATTAAAATAACAATTACAGTGCAAAAAAAATTGATTCAACTTAATAAATTTATTTATTAAAATATTATATGACATAACATAACTAATTATTTTTAAATTTTGGGTAAATTGATTGGCATGTCTAATTATTTATTAAAATATTATATGACATAACATAACTTAATAAATTTATTTATTTGTTCCTTTTTTTTTGGGAAGTACAAATTTTATTTTTATGTTCGGCGGGAGGTTTCCCGGTATTTTTTGCTTGGAATGGGTTGAATTGATTGGCATGTCAACTTGGACTGGTTTTAATCGAGGCAAAATTATACATTTTCGAGACTAATTGAATGTCAGACGATTCTTATTTCGAAGCAAATGTTTTCATATTTCGACACAAACTTTCTCTTATTAAAAACCTGTCAGGCTAACGTAGGTTAAAACCGACGCAATGTGACCTTATTTCGACGCAAAGGCATTTATGACTGAAACATGTCAGACTTTCAGTCAAAACTATGTCAGGCTATAATATAGGTCGAATCAGATATAGTGGCGGTTTTAAGCGACACAAACCTGTGCTTATTTCGACGCTATGCAAGCTAACGTCGGTTTTAAACGACGCAGTAGGCCCTTATTTCGACGCTATGCAAGATAACGTCGGTTTAAAGCGACGCAATAGGCTTGCACTGACAAGTATAGCAGGCTTTATGTCAGGTTACGTGTGGGGAGGTTTAGTCAGTGATTGTGTCGGTTTTAAGCGACGTAATGTATTCATATTTCGACGCTAAGTTGTTATCCATATTTAATTTCTGTCTCCCTTCACTTCCGTGTTCCACTTCTGTCTCTCCTCTCTATCACCCATTTCTGGCTTCCTCTTTCCCCCATTTCTAGCTTCCTCTTTCCCCCACTTCCTTCTCCTTCCATTAAGTTTTGCAATGGATAATTCCCGTGAAGATCAACATTCTGAGGAACTTCATTTGGAAGAGGACGAGGGTGATGCTGGTTCTTTTTTGAATTGTTATGAGTGTCAGTTTTTTTTTTTTTTTGTTGTGTTTGAACGATTATTATTGCTAATCTGAAAATATACATTTGTTTCCTACTTTTTAATTGTGTGTTTGTATTAACAAGGTACATCTCAACGGAGGCGTGGACCCTCAATTCCTAAATGGAGGAAACAGCTTTGTTCGTTTGATTCGTCCGGAAAATGCATTAGTGATAACGCTAGTGCTTTTTCAAAACATGTAGCAGCGGAGGTTAGGGACTATAGAAATCTTCCGTTGGAGAAAGATTGGCGTAAGGTTACGGAAGAAGATAAGGAAGCTTTTTGGAATAGAATAAAGGTATATATAGATCTTTTTATTTTTAGTTGAAAATAGAAGAATAGGTCAATGATTGTAATAATATTTGACTAGCGTGATTTTTTTTGTTTTTTGTTTTTATGTATGTAGGGAAGTATCTTTTTTGAAGATGCAGATATAGTAAAAATGCCTTTGATCCGTCATATGACGCTTAAGATTGCGGAGCATGCGCACAAAGAGTTTAGAAATAAGTTAAAAAAAAAGTATTATACTAAAAGAGCAGAACAGGTTCGCAGCGAGCCTCCTCCTGATGTGATTCCTACCCAGTGGAATGATTTGTTGGCATATTGGAATAGAGACAAAACAAAGGTAAACCCTACATGATTTATTTCGTTATAACTTTAAAGTTGCCTAATATAATCTTTTCTTTTTTCGTTCGTTTTTTTTCAGGAGGTTGCTGAAAAAAATAAGATTAATCGGGGATTGAAATCAATGAACCATACTACTGGTACAAAATCCTTTGCAAGAGTGCGGGAAGAATATGTATGGATTGTACATTTTCAAGAGATGATTAATTTTAAATAATTATATTTATTTTTAGTATGAGGTTTGCTTAATTTGTTTGTATGAAATTTTATTTTTGACAAAGCGGAAGAAGCATGGGAAAGAAGCAGATCCTGTAACCTTTTTTCGTGAATGTCATACACGAAAAGATAAATCATGGATTGATGAAACATCGGAGCGTACAGGGGTAATTGATTTTTTCGTGTTAGTATTTGATTTTATTAGTATTTATTATCTATAGCTTATTTTTCTGTTTTACGATTGAATTTTTGTTTTTAAAAATTGTAATGCAAGTCAACAATGGAGAGCAACCTGCAAACATTGATTGAGTCGGGCCAAGACGATAATGAAGATCTTAGGACCCAAGTTTATGTTGATACTATGGGTCCTGAGAGGTATAATAGAGTCAGAGGATACGGTCATGGTGTGACTCCTGATATGGTGTCTTATGCATCTTCTGCATCTTCTACATCAATTTCCTCTAGGAGATCATCTAAGAGTTCAATGGCGTTGCTAATGACTCAAAATAATGAGTTGAAAATGAGAGACGAAAATAATAATAAACGGATTTCGGACCTGGAGAACAAGCAAAATCAGTTGTTTGCATGGTTTTTTCAAAGATTTCAGCCACAACCACCATATAGCCCGGGAACCCAACAATCAGGCCACAGTCAACCTCCTCAACAGTCGGGCCAAAGTCAGCCTTCCCCTGCATATCCGTATGCTGGCAATAATCAGCAATCTCTATATCCTGTGTATCCGATGCCTGCGCAGCCCATGCCATACATGCAGCAGCCGCCCATGCCATACATGCAGCAGCCGCCTTATCAAGTGCCAGTATATCGACCTGAGATGGCTGCTCCTAGTGGATCTTTTCCTGAAGTTCCAGTTGGGGGGTTTTCTGGAATGCTTGCAGGTGTTGGATTTGATGTGGACTTGTCGAGGATTTTTGGATCAGATGGAGGATCTCAAGAAGGAGGATCTCAAGGAGGAGTATCTCAAGGAGAAGATTCTCAAGCAGAAGGATCTGGACGACGTTCAGGCGCAGATTCGGTTGGGTAGTTTAATTGGTTCTTTTTCTTGTCGGTTAAATACGACAGTATAATTGGTCTATCTTTTTGTTTTTTTATGTTATGTTTGTAATGTCGGATTTAATGTTTGTTACGACGGAAGACTTTTTGGATTTTATGTGAAATGTGAAATGTACAGTTTGGCACTATTGTTTTTGTTATTTATTTTCATTTTTGTTTCTTTATGTTATGTTTGTAATGTCGGATTTAATGTTTGTTACGACGGACGACTTTTTGGATTTTATGTGAAATGTGAAATGTACAGTTTGGCACTATTGTTTTTGTTATTTATTTTCATTAATGTTTATTTTGATCTTAAAATTTATAATTTTTTTTGGTTGGAATTAATTGAAATTGCATGCAGTTGTTCATCCACTTTTATTATTATTAACAAATATAGTGTCGGTTAAGACCGTTACTAGTTTTTATATTTTATTTATTTAATTGTTATCTAACGTCGGTTTAAGGAATATTTTATTTATTTCATTTTAATATAATGTCGCTTTAAAGCGACAGTATACTGCATACTTTATTATTAAATAGCTGATGCACGTGTAAGTATGCGTCGCTAGTTTTTATATTTTATTTATTTCATTGTTATCTAACGTCGGTTTAAGGAATATTTTATTTATTTCATTTTAATATAATGTCGCTTTAAAGCGACAGTATACTGCATACTTTATTATTAAATAGCTGATCCACGTGTAAGTATGCGTCGCTTTAAACCGACGTTAGGGTTAGTGTCGCTTTAAAGCGACACTGTGTAGTGGCGGATTAAGCTCAAAAAGCGACGCTGAAGCCCTTTTGCGACCCTAGCAATAGTGTCGCTATTGAAAAGCGACATTACATTATGTAATGTCGGATTTGTGCCAAATTTTCGACAGAAAGTTGATTTCTCGTCGGTTTGTCCTCCGCCGGTGATAGCATATATTGTAGTAGTGCCTCTCACCTATATCTCGTACAAGACCTAATTCATTTGCTGCAATTTACTTTATTTTTGTTAAAATTCATCCAAAAATCCCCCTCAATTCTTATTTTGTGTTAGTCTAGCTTAGTTTTTAGTTTTTAGGTTTAATTTATGTTGATTAGCATCCATCCTAATCCCTGGTTTAGAACGATCCCTATTGCTCATACTACAATCATCTAAATTATAAGGTTTAATTTGTGTGTTAGTTTTTAACACATCATGAGTCGTCAGCCTTTTTACTTGTAATACCACTAGAAAATGTTCTTTGGTTGGTAGTAGGTTAGTCTTCATCACTTGTCTCATCAATGGTAAAAACGTGTCTTGTATTTTGGCTAAGAAGGCTTCACCTTGCCTCTGGGCTTGGTGCTAGGCTTCGGGCAAGTCCCCTTTTAGTTGGCAACCTTGGGCATTCCTTCATCTAGGTCCAATATTCAAATATTAACCCAAACAGTATGTATGACCGGAATGGCACTGATTAATATTGTAGTAACTAATTAACTAAGAACAAATTAGGATTAACTAATAAATGTTGTCATGTGATAATCACACACTCCTTTTTACTTTTCACACACCCATTTAATTTTCAACCGTCAGATCAGATGAATTGAAGAATATCAAGGGACATATGAGTGGATAGCACACCCCTAAATGTTTCACAAGCAAAAAATGGTGAAGAAAAACACTATTTATATATAGAAAAATTATTGTCTTCGTTATGGAAGGAAAAAACCCAACCTCTACCTCTACAAAAAGGAATTAACAGAAACTCAATCTACTCAACTAATTACTTAACAACTAAGATATTATGCTTGCTAGCTAAAATCCTGGTCCGCCTGTGCGTTTGGGTTTTTCCTATTATTTAATTTAGAAAGTTGCCCTCACCTTCTTCCCATATGATCTTGCATTCACTGGTTTCGTGGTCAAATAAATATCTGCAAGAGACCGGTACCTCCGCTTCTTAGGCCGATCGATATCTTCTTTCCCAAAAATCTCTTCAATCTTTTCCCAAGTGATCACTTTGATTTGATCAACCACCTCATCGCCATCCTGCTGAAATTTCTTGTTCTTGTTGTGGCCTCTGCTTCTGCTATTGGTGTTATCTTCATCACTAAGCTGCATCAGCTGCTGTACAGCGGCCAAGTCTGACTCCGTCAACGCCTTCTCAGGATGATCAGTATTTCGCAAAGATTGTGATTTCACCATTGAACAAATTGATGCAAAGAAAAAGAAACACAAAGATCGATGAGAGAGAGAGAGAGAGAGAGAGGGATATATAATGTGTAGAGCTTTATAGCCAAGCTAATCAAAACCCTGTTGGCTGTTGCGTTTTCTTTTGTTTTTGATGTCCTCCTACTATGGTTTTTTGGTATTGGGATGTTTTGGGTTTTTTTCTTATTGCTGATTATATGGGTTTGGCGTAGAGCGCGTTTTGTGGGTACGTGTTGTATGAGGAAAGGAAAAAGAGAGAGAGATACAAAGAAGCTGCTGGGTTACTACTATGAAGGTGGGTGGAAAATGTCATTCGCCGACGTGGATTTATTTATTTATTTACTTTACTTTACTTTACATTTGTAGTGCATAACTAAAAATAAACAAAACAATGGTGGAAAAAAAATGAGTTTTTACATAATGACGTGGGTTCAAACTTTATCGGTGGCTAATCTAACCCCTAATCTAACAAAATCTATCGTTTAACCAAAAAAACAAAAATGCCATACTTATCCTATTTTGTATATCATATTTGTCAATTTTTATAATATAGGTGAAGCTAAATTTGAAGACTCATTAGACAACTCAGTTGAAGTACAAAAAATCCTACATGACACTTTAAATTTAATTTTGTAGACTCTCTTCAATATGTCATGGTATCTGTAACATTACTCAAAAATAACTATTTGACAAAGCATGTCATCTATGGGTTTTCCAATGTGACAAGCCATCACATCCTAGGAGGAAATAGTTTATATCAACAAGACAACAACCTATGCTATTAAGTAATAACAGTAGAGTTGCATTTGGTTTGAACTTTAAAGAAAATGCCTATGGAAATTAGAAATTGTTATTTGTCACAAATAGAAGTGCATGCTTGATAAATGATTTCCATGTTCATGGGAAAACAGGAAGAATAAGTGGAATCCTCAATTAATTCACTTTTGGTTTCATTTTATTTCCCTACCAGAAAATAAGACAAGCAGTATTAAGTGTTTTTTTTAATCATTAATTTACAGTCATTAACAATCAAAATGTTAATTTAGTCCAAAAAAAATGAGAACGGTTTAATTTTCGAGCGTTACCAAACATATATCCCTTAGGTAAAGGTATACAAGAACAACAACAACAACCAAGCCTTATTCTACTAAGTAGAGTCAACTATATGAATCCTAGAACACTATTGCGGACAATTTTGCGCCAAATCTTCCGTTAACTCCAAGTATTCCACTCTTTTTACCTTGAGCCTCCATCCTATAGCTGCATCTTCTAATCGGCATCCTAAGTCTTCAATTCGCATGTCTATATCACCTTAACCTATTTTCTCTCTTCTTATCTTCAATTGCGGCCATTCGTACTTTACCCCGGATATTCTCGTTCTTAATTATATCATTTCTTGTGTGCCCACATATCTAATGAATCATTTTCATCTCTACTACACTCATTTTTTGCACGTGTTGTTTTTTTACCGCCCAACATTCCGTACCATATAACATCGCTAGCCTTATTGATGTCCTATAAAATTTTCCGTTGAGCTTTAGTGGCATATGACAATCGCACAATACAACTGATGCATTTTTCCCCTTCATCCATCTAGCTTGTATTCTATGGTTGAGATCTCCATCTAATTCTCCATTATTTTGCAAGATAGTCCAAGATAACGAAAATGTTCACTCTTTAGTACTTCCTGATCTCTAATCCTCACCTATCTTAGGATCCATTATCATACACTTTTTTCAAAATATATAAAGATCATGTGCAAATCCTTTTTCATATGTCTATATCGTTCCCTTGAACTTCGTAAGAGATAGATTGCCTCCGTTATCAAGCGCCTTGGCATGAACCTAAATTGATTGTCTGAGACTCATGCCTCTTGTCTCAATCTATGCTCAATTACCCTCTCCTAGAGCTTTATTGCATGACTCATTAACTTAATATCCCAATAGTTCTTGCAATTTTGCATGTCGCCCTTATTCATGTAGATAGGCACCAAAATGCTTTCTTGCCACTTATTGGGCATATTTTTTGTTTTCAAAATCGTATTGAAAAGGTTTGTGAGCCATACAATACCCGTCTCTCCCTAAACCTTCCACACTTCAAGAATCCAACAGCTCAAGCCAAGAGCTACTGTCATAAATAATAGTTAAAAGTTAGAAAAATTGATTGGCAGGGGCTTTTTGGTTTTCAATAGGAGATTGGAGTGCGTTTTTGGTGGTCGTCGTCCAACATTAACATATGAACGCTTTCACTTCCCATGAGCCGCTTTCCAGATGAAGTCAAACCCCACTAAATTGATTCAGGTCTTTAATCACTTTATGGCACCTTGATATGCATATAAAAATCAGTTGAAAAATATTGTTCACTAACTGTTATTTGACGAAATTGCCTTTCAGCTGCTGCTCTTTCGAACGTTTTTTTTTAGAGCTTAAATGTCAAAATGGTCTTTGTGTTTTACATGTTTGGTCAATTTAGTCTCCGTATTTTCAATTTGGCCGATTTAGTCCTTATGTTTTGGACTATTAGCCCATTTGGTCAATTCCGTTTACTGTTAAATATTTCACTTCAAATTATTAAAAACCATTCAAAACCGTGTGGATAGTGTTTTTAGAGGGGGGTTGAAAATAAATAGTAAGTCATGATAATTAATTTACAAATGCAAAAATATGACGTCGATGGTAACAAAAATCCGTCGTCTTTAGTTTTGATGAATTTGTACCTAATAAATAAATAAACACGGCCAAAGCAACACGTGCCCACGAAGTGGAGGGGCTTGGCCAATGAATCTTAGATGCCTAAGTCAGCTTCCCTTAAAAAAATAGAGAGTTTTGGGTTTAATTGCATAGCAAAAGCTTACTAGAAATTAGTGGAGATGAGGTATTTATAAAGTTAGGGCCAGCCACGTGTGTAGGCTTTTGCCCTGACATGAGCCGGCATCTAATTAGCCAAGATGTGTTATCCATAAGATCGATAAGGAAAGAATAGCCCCATCCCGGCCCGGGCCCCCATCACATCCCTGGTTCGACTTCACTGTAGCACAATATTGTCCGTTTTGGGCCCCGACCACCCCTTCACGGTTTTGTTTCTGGGAACTCACACGAAAACTTCCCAGTAGGTCACCCATCATGGGAATGCTCTCGTCCCTTTCTCGCTTAACTTCGAAGTTCCTATGGAACCCAAAGCTAGTGAGCTTCCAAAAAGCCTCGTGCTAAGTAGAGATGAGAATATACATATAAGGCTTACAAGATCCAGTCCCCTGGGCAATGTGGGATGTAACAATCCACCCTCGTTAGGGGCCCGACGTCCTCGTCAACACACTTCTGGCCAGGGATTGGCTCTGATACCAAATTGTCACATCTCGACCCGAGCCCCTACCACATCCTAGGCTCGACTCCATCGCAGCATGATACTGTCCGCTTTGGGTCCCGACCACGCCCTCACGGTTTTGTTTCTGGGAACTCACACGAGAACTTCCCAGTGGGTCACCCATCATGGGAATGCTCTCACCCCTTTCTCACTTAACTTCGGAGTTCCTACGAAACCCAAAGCCAGTGAGCTTCCAAAAGGCCTCGTGCTAGGTAGAGATAGGACTATACATATAAGACTTACAGGATCCACTCCCCTGGGCGATGTGGGATGTAACAAGAATTATCCCAATATATTATTTAATAATATCTTGAAATTATTTTGTGGAATCCCTAATTGGATTTGATTGCAATTCCTTGCTTGATAGAGTTGGTCTTAATTTGGGAAAGTATAAAGACAGGATTTAGTAATTATCCTATCTTTAATACCTTTGAATTTTCTCCTTGCCATGGGTAGGGGAGCTAGATGAGATTATAGTCAGATGCTCAAACCTCTAAGAATGTTGAATTGCTTGTGGATTAAATGTAGACCTCGACAATTTAATAAGGACATTCTTGTCTTTTGCTATTAAACGTCCATGTGTCAACTCCAAGATTTTTCGCATCATTTTGTACTTTTCAACACCAATTTGTACATGACCAAGAACGTGATATCTTCGAAGTGGTACGTTCAATATACCAAATCGGTATCATGAAAATGGTAATTGGCCAAGGGAGTGCAATCAAGTAATCTTGAAACATATACAAGTGTATCAAGTAACATTTCAAACAAGTACCCAATGTGACATTTGTGAACTTCTCCTATTTCATTTGGGAATCCAAGTTTTATGCTCATTTCGCAATGAGCATGGTACAAGGAGTCTGTGGCAACTTTTGGAATATTTTTTTGATTTTTCCATGATTTTATATTAAATTATATGACACTCGGCATCTTGTGATTTGTTGGGGATACAACTTTTCTAGACTTTTTTGGTATCAAAATGACGACCACCCTACAATGAGTTCGTACCAACTTCCGGACAATTTTTTTTATTTTTCTTACATTTACGATGTTTAAAATTATATAATTTTTATTATCACTAGGATTTAGGGTTCAATTCATAACGTGTCACAAAGGCTTCATCCAAACAATAACAGCGAGGGCAGTAACGGAATTTGGCAGCACCCAAGATGTCATCCAAGGCATCATCCAAAAATGCAACATTCTAGCCTTGCTGTAGTAAATATGAACTGCTTTCTTTAAGTGTTCATGATGTGATGGCAAATTGTTGAACCATGCCCTAACTGATGAAACTAAGTGAAAAACGCACAATAACTTTCAAATAATCGTATCATTAAATTACCATCAATGCTAACAAAGAGTATCATAAACTATCACAAGGCTTGCAAAGCTTGTCCATGACACACCCCGACTGAGATCAGGGCATGCTGGCCGTCAAGTGGAAGTGACGTAACCATGTGCACAGTGCGGAAGCTAAGAAATAATAATAAAAGTACGAATAAAAATAAACCTAGCTATACACAAAGTAAATAACATACATGTGTAAGTGTAAGTGTGAAAAACAAAGTTCAAAGCACGAAAGACCTAGTGCAATCCGGGAGAAACAACACTAAATAAACACACCCAAAGGTGGTCCTACACTTGTGATAATCTGTCAGATAAGCCGAGAAAATCCTCTGGGGAGCCACCAAAAGTGCTAGCCAACTAGAACCTGGAGGGGCGCAAAACAGAAAGCGTGAGTGGGCAAAACAAAGCTTTTCAAAAATCATTTCATAAACAAAGTTCTAACCTCGCCATAAAACCTGTATACTTCCCAGAAAATATAATATATACATATATATATAAATCATGCGCAGAAATATGCCATGCTAAATGCCTCAAAATAAGATGCAAGTACTCAGGTAATGCCAATCCATGCCATGTAATCTGTCAACCGGAATCACCTAACGTGACCTATACGGCAGAAACTAGAGCTCCAATCTCCATCTCACTAACTACACCTGCAGATGAGTCAGAACCAACTAAAGTGGTCTGTACGACAGGACTGGGTGTAAAATAAGTACGCTCAAGTGCTAAGATCATGTGAAGACTGGGCGAATAATCGCGGGTCACCTATGAGTCGGAAACACCTAAAGTGGTCTATACGACAAGACTGTGCACCTAACTTGGATCCAAGATGAGCGTGTGGTGCGGGAGGTGAACATCACGTGAAGGACTGTGCCCAACTCTGGGCGGGAGCACTAACACCAAAGGTGCAGGTTATGAGCTCTCCATGAATCTCAAATCACTACTAAACATAAACATAAACCATAACTTACCTAGTACTTACCTATGCGTCCGCAGCACCAAACATATATATATATATATATATATATATGCAACTAATAATGCATAATTAAATGGGCAAACATAATGCATGGCATATAAAACATATAAACGTTTTCATTTCACTTTCTGGGAAAAACACAAGTATATAGCTATATACGGAAAACCAAAAGCCCATTCACTGGTATGTAGAAGGGTCGTAACCCCCTTGCCTCGAGTGACCGCGCTCGTCCTCGGGATAGGTCTCACCTATATGCGAAACAACTATAAAAACGTAAATTTTAAAGCACATAACCAACATTATGAAATAACTTCTTATACAATACTCAAATGGGGTGTATGAATACACCAACGTGATCTACTCAACCTCATAAATATCCCCATATTTTTAAAATAATTTTCTGACGCCGCATGCACCCCCACGTGCCGGCCAAGGCACGGCCACACGCGCCGCCCACGCGCAAGCATGTGCCTGGCACACTGATGGCGTCAGTTAACGCTGTCAGGAATATTCCGTTAAGTCTAACTGATTCCATTAACGTCATTAGGAATATTCCGTCCAAACTGACGGAATATTCCGTCATCTTCTCCGGCCAACCTTCGGCGCCGTCCCCGACGCCGGAAAACTGGGAAAATTTAAAAACTTGATATCTCCTTCGTTTTTCATCCAAATTTCACAAAATTGGTACCAAACTGAAGCTTACAACAAGAGGAACAAATCCATACCACTTTCAAACTAATAGAATCTCGCCGGGAAAACACCACCAACTCCGACCAAACCTGCAACTCACGATCCCGACGTCCAAAACCTTCAAACGAACCACCCCGAGCCTCCTAAGGACCTCACCAAGCTTCCTACAAGCTTGAAATTCCAAAAAACATTAAAATTAACGTGTGCATGAACAGTACCCCGATTTACACCTCTCGGGTTCGACGTGAAAATGAAGGGTCCCTTACCTGAAATAGGTATGGTTGAACTCCTAAGGACCTCACGAGCACAAATATGTAGTTTGTTTCCTTGATCTATGAAGATTCCAAGGGTTTTGGGTGTTGTCCTTACGAAGAAGATAGGAAAGGGAGAGAGAGAGGGTCTTGGGACAGGGTAGAGAGAGAGAAATGAGTGTGGGTATGTGTGTGGTCCAAAATCAACCAATCAAAACCCAAAAATGACCACACAATGAAACAACCATACTAAGGGCAAAATCGTCATTTCACCCCCACAGTACGAAAAGTCCGGGACGGACTGTCACAACCTACCTACCTTAATAAAATTTCATCCCGAAAATCAAAACAACCACTCACAGCAACCACTAGCGATCAAAGAACAACCGAGGATACAAATCTCTCATCCGATCTTCAGTTTCCCAAGTAGCCTCCTCCACGAAATGATTCCTCCACAAAACTTTCATCAAATTCACTGTCTTGTTCCTCAGAACCTTTTCTTTCCAATCCAGAATCGTCACTGGTTCCTCATCATAAGTCAAATCCGGATTAGTTTCCAAGGGTTGAGGAGGTATCACATGAGACGGATCCGCAACATAATGTCGAAGCATGGACACGTGAAAAACGTTATGTACTTTAGCTAGCTCAGAAGGCAACTCCAGCCTATAAGCCACCTCACCAACTCGCTCGGTGACCATGTACGGTCCGATATACCTGGGACTCAGCTTACCTTTCTTTCCAAACTGTACAACGCCTCTCTACGGTGAAAGCTTTAGAAACACCCAATCGCCAACCTCATACACTCTCTCAGTAGCATGCCGATCTGTTAAACTCTTTTGTCGATCCTGGGCCGCCTTCAGGTTAGACTTGATTACCTGAACATTTTGAGTAGTCTCCTCAACAATCTCCGGGCCCACCAAAACTCTTTCTCCGACCTCTGAGCAAAACAAGGGTGTGCGACAAGATCTACCATACAATGCCTTAAATGGTGCCATGCCGATACTCGAATGAAAGCTGTTGTTGTAGGCAAATTCCATTAAATCCAACCGCTTGTGCCAAGCATCGCCAAACTGCAACACCGAAGATCTCAACATATCTTCCAACGTTGTAATGGTTCTCTCTTACTGTCCGTCCGTCTATGGATGATATGCTGTACTATAAAGTAACCTCGTACCCAAAGCATCCTGAAAGGCCACCCAAAATTTAGATGTAAATCTTGGGTCACGATCCAAGACAATACTCACAGGGACACCATGGTACTTCACGATCTTCGAGATGAACAACTCAGCTAATCGGCCCAAAGGATATTTCTCCCTCACTAGAATGAAATGTGTTGACTTAGTATGCCGATCAACAATCACCCAAATGCCGTCAAAACCGTTATGTGTACGCGGAAGCTTGTACACAAAATCCATAGTAATGTGTTCCCGTTTCCACTCTAGAACGGGAAGCTGCTGCAACAACCCAAACGACTTCTTCCTTTCCGCTTTAACTTATTGATAAACAACACACCTACTCACATACTCAGCTATCTCCCTCTTCATACCTGGCCAATAATAAAATGGTCGGATGGTATGATACATTTTAGTAACTCCTAGATGCATAGCATAAGCCGAGATATGTGCTTCATCGAGAATTGCTTTCTTTAAATCCAAATTATTAGGCACAAACATCCTACCCTTTTGCATCAGCTTGCCATCTGATTCACGAACTCTGAGGTCTCTCCTCCTCCCTTGATCTCAAGCTTGGATTATTTCTTAAGTTTCCTCATCAGCTACCTGAGCTTCAAGCACCCGATCAATTAAAATTGGCCTAACTTGAAAATTAGCAAGTAAAGCCACCTCTCGATCTTCTGCCTCCAACCTCACTCCCGTGGATCTTAAGTTTTCCAGAAGAAGAACGCGACTAGCGTACAACGCATTGATACGACCCTGAGACTTCCTGCTAAGTGCATCAGCTACCACATTTGCACGACCAGGGTGATAATCAATTGTGCAGTCATAATCACTAAGCAGTTCCAACCACCTCCACTGATGAAGATTAAGATCCCTCTGCGTGAAAAGATACTGAAGACTCTTATGATCTATAAAGATCTTACATTTATCACCATAAAGGTAATGTCTCCACAACTTCAGCGCAAAAATAATGGCAGCTAACTCCAAATCATACGTAGGGTAATTCAACTCATGAGGTTTCAATTATCGTGAAGCATAAGCAATTAGCCTACCATGCTGCATTAACACACATCCCAGACCATTCAAAGAAGCATCACTATAGACCTCGAAATCACCACTATCGTCCGGGAGTGCCAAAACAGGTGCATGAGTGAGACAATACTTCAACTGCTGGAAACTTTGCTTACACTTATCATCCCACTCAAATTTAACATCTTTCCTTGTTAACCTCATCAGTGGTAAAGCAATCATAGAAAAATCCTTAACAAACCGTCGATAATACCCTAGTAAACCAAGGAAACTCCTCACCTCAGTGACAGTTCGCGGTTGCTCCCACTTCTCCACAGCTGCCACCTTTTGAGGATCCACCAAGATACCCTGAGCTGAAATGACGTGCCCCAAAAATGCAACTTGGTCTAACCAAAACTGGCACTTGCTAAACTTGGCATACAATTGGTGTTCCCTCAACCTTTTTAACACCAAAGTAAGATGTCGAACATGTTCAGATTTAGATTTAGAGTACACCAGAATGTCGTTGATGAAAACAATAACAAACCTATCCAAATATGGCTGGAATACCCGGTTCATCAAATCCATAAAAGCAGCTGGTGCATTCGTCAGTCTAAATGGCATAACCAGAAACTCCTAATGACCATAACGAGTCCTGAAACCCGTCTTAAGGACATCCTCCCTACTAATCTTCAGCTAATAGTATCCAGACCTCAAGTCAATCTTGGAGAATACACAAGCACCTCGAAGCTGATCAAATAAATCATCAATACGCGGCAACGGATAACGGTTCTTAATCGTTACCCGATTCAATTGCCAGTAATCAATACATAACCTTAAGGTTCCATCTTTCTTTCTCACAAACAACACTGGGGCTCCCCAAGGTGAAGTACTAGGCTGAATAAAACCCTTATCCACTAATTCCTGCAACTGAACTTTTAATTCCCTCAACTCAACAGGAGCCATATGAAAATAGGATTAGTACCTGGAAGCAAATCAATGGTGAACTCCATGTCTCGGTCTGGCGGCAAACCAGGTAAATCCTCAGGGAAAACATCTGGAAAAAGCCTGACTACCCTTACATCCTCCACACTACTAGGAGCAGCATCGTCCAACACCACATGAGCTAAGTACCCCTAACATCCGTTAGATAACAACCTTTTCGCTCGCATAGCAGAAATAACGCCATGTCTCACCCCAGTCTGCTCGCCCAGAAAAGTACAATGGAAAGTAACTATTTTCCCGTAACAATCAATATTGGCACGATTGAAATGCAACCAATCCGTGCCCAAAATCACATCAAAGTCAACAATATCTAACGGGATAAGATCAGCTGGCATAATAACATCCTCCACCATCACTGGACATCCCGGGTACACACGATCTACAATACATCTCTCCCCTCGAGGCATAGCAAACTCTAAATCATACCCTAGAGGTGTAGGGTGAGGTTGCATCACTTGAGCAAATGTATGAGAAATCACAGAATGTGTAGCACCACAGTCAATTAATACTCTAGCAAAATAACCAAGGATATTTAACATACCCATGATCAAATCTGGATTGTTTTGAGCGTCATGCAGAGAGATATTATGAATACGTCCTTGGGTCTGCTGCCGTCTACCACGACCTCTACTCGTCTGGCCACCACGACTCTGTGCACCATGCCCCTGACTAGGCTGACCAGACTACCTCAAAGACCCTGCACTACTCGCAGCAATCTCCCCCTGCTGAGACTGTTCTCCCTAATACCACTGAGACCCGCCTGCTGGAACTGGAGGATACAACATATAGTCACCAGAATACTGGGGATAACCACCCTGAGAATATGGATCTTGGGGATATGGATACTGTCCCGGGGCATAAGAAACAGCATCACCCTGATAGTAATAAGCATTACCTCGACCCGTTTGCCCATAACTACCAGGACCAGGAACCTGCTGGATCGGTGCAGGTGGTGGCAAGAAAGTTTGATAGGGCCTCTGTTGACTCTGGGGACAATTTACAGCCCGATGTCCCATCTGCCCATAAGTAAAGCAACCGCCGTTGCCTCGCCTGCACTCACCAAAATGTCGATTATTACACCTGCGACAAACTGGGGCCCTTCCTCTACCAACATCACCTTGCTTCTGGCCTCTAGCACCACCAGCAATCCTACCACCACGACCCTAACCAGTGGCACTAACCCACCGCTTGAAGAACTAGAACTAGTGCCACCCTTCTTGAAGCTCTGGGTCTTACGAGGTCCGAGCGACGCCTGACCCTTGCCCTTGTCATCTTTCCTCTGGTTATCGTCTTTTTCTTCCTCATCACTCTCGCTGGGCATATTCTCGGAATCCTCAATTCTCAACAGAATCTCATAAAACTCCTAGTAGGTGTCACAAGGGGTAGTGGTCGCCATCGAACGCCACTTCTTCTTAGTGCCCAAACGAAAACGACGAAGCATCTCTGCCAGATTGCCAGCAACATTAGGATGATAGCGAGACAGATCAGTAAAACTCCGGTAGTACTCGTTTGCTATCAACTTCCCCTGTCTGAACTCAGTGAATTCATGCTTTTTGCGGTCAATATACTCAGGAGGCACAAACCTTCCCCTGAACAGCTCTCTAAATACCTCCCAATCAGTCATCTCCTTTAGGGATAAACAACGAACCTCCTGCTCCCACCAAGATGCAGAATCCTTACCCAAAAACCATAATGTCATCTCAACCCACTTCTCAACAAGGAGATTCCCCTGATTATGCAGTACATGAAAGGTCTTTTCAATATGTTCTAGCCACCGCTCCGCTCCCTCAAATCCCTCGTAGCCCTCGAATTTATCCAACTTCAGATTGTACATAGTCTCCAAAGGAGTCCTCTGGGGGGGGCGGAGCGCCGACCGAATAGCTGTAGCGATAGCTTCCCCCAGCTGAGCTACATCGACCAAACTAGGCTCAGTAGAGCGACGTGGTTCCCTACGAGGCGGCATAATTCTAATAGAAGACACCAAAAACCATTAGAATACTCACAAAAGTACAGGACTGCCAAACCTGGCTCTGATACCAAACTGACACACCCCGATCGAGATCAGGGCATGCTGGCCGTCACGTGGAAGTGATGTAACCATGTGCACAGTACGGAAGCTAAGAAATAAGAATAAAAATACGAATAAGAACAAACCTAGCTATACACAAAGTAAATAACATACATGTGCAAGCGTAAGTGTGAAAAACAAAGTTCAGAGCACGAAAGACCTAGTGCAGTCCGGGAGAAACAACACCAAATAAACACACCCAAAGGTGGTCCTACACTGGTGATAATCTGTAAGATAAGCCGAGAAAATCCTCTGGGGAGCCACCAAAAGTGCTAGCCAACTAAAACCTGGAAGGGTGCAAAACAGAAAGCGTGAGTGGGCAAAAACAAAGCTTTTAAAAATCATTTCATAAACAAAGTTCTAATCCCTCGCCGTAAAACCTGTATACTTCCCAGAAAATATAATATATACATATATATATATATATATAAATCATGCTCAGAACTATGCCATGCTAAATGCCTCAAAATAAGATGCAAGTACTCAGGTAATGCCAATCCATGCCATGTAATCTGTCAACTGGAGTCACCTAACGTGACCTGTACGGCTGAAACTAGAGCTCAAATCTCCATCTCACTAACTACACCTGCGCATGAGTCAGAACCACATAAAGTGGTCTTTACGACAGGACTGGGTGTAAAATAAGTACGCTCAAGTGCTACGATCACGTGAAGACTGGGCGAATAATCGTTGGTCACCTACGAGTCGAAACCACCTAAAGTGGTCTGTAAAACAGGACTGTGCACCTAACTTGGATCTAAGATGAGCGTGTGGTGCGGGAGGTGAACATCACGTGAAGGACTATGCTCAACTCTGGGTAGGAACACTAACACCGGGGGTGCAGGTTATGAGCTCTCTATGCATCTCAAATCACTACTAAACATAAACATAAACCATAACTTACCTGGCACTTACCTGTGCGTCCGCAGCAGCAAACATATATATATATATATATATATGCAACTAATAATGCATAATTAAATGGGCAAACATAATGCATGGCATATAAAACATATAAACGTTTCATTTCACTTTCTGGGAAAAACACAAGTATATAGGTATATACAGAAAACCAAAAGCCCACTCATTGGTATGTAGAAGGGTCGTAACCCCCTTGCCTCGAGTGGCCGCGCTTGCCTCGGGATAGGTCTCACCTATATGCGAAACAACTATAAAAACGTAAATTTTAAAGCACATAACCAACATTAGGAAATAACTTCTCATACAATGCTCAAATGGGGTGTATGAATACACCAACGTGATTTACTCAACCTCACGAACATCCCCATATTTTAAAAATAATTTTATGATGCTGCATGAGCCCCCACGCGCCGGCCAAGGCACGGCCACACACGTCGCCCACGCGCAGGCACGTGCTTGGCATACTGACGGCATCAGTTAACGCCGTCAGGAATATTTCGTTAAGTCTAACTGATTCCATTAATGTCGTTAGGAATATTCCGTCCAAACTGACAGAATATTCCGTCATCTTTTTCGGCCAACCTCCGGCGGCGTCACCGGCCCTGAAAAACCGGGAAAATTTCAGAACTTGATATCTCCTTCGTTTTTCATCCAAATTTCACAAAATTGGTACCAAAATGAAGCTTACAACAAGAGGAACAAATCCATACCACTTTCAAGCACTAAAACCAATGGAATCTCGCCAGGAAAACACCACCAACTCTGGCCAAACCTGCAACTCACAATCCCTACGTCCAAAACCTTCAAACAAACCACCCCGAGCCTCCTGAGGACCTCACCAAAAACATAAGAATTAACGTGTGCATGAACAGTACCTTGATTTACACCTCTCGGGTTCAACGTGAAAATGAAGGTTCCTTTACCTGAAATAGGTATGGTTGAACTCCTAAGGACCTCACGAGCACAAATATGTAGTTTGTTTCCTCGATCCATGACGATTCCAAGGGTTTTGGGTGTTGTCTGTGCGAAGAAGATAGGAAAGGGAGAGAGAGAAGGTCTCGAGATAGAGTAGAGAGAGTGAAATGAGTGTGGGTATGTGTGAAGTCCAAAATCAACCAATCAAAACCCAAAAACGACCACACAACAAAACAACCATACTAGGGGCAAAACCGTCATTTCACCCCTACGGTATGAGAAGTCCGAGACGGGCTGTCACAGTCTAACAACTCATAGACTAACATATACAATTTTAAATAAATGCAATGATCATTCAAAAAATATTTACACATTGTGATGCCATGCAACATGTCTACAAACATTCTCAACTTAAACAAAGGCATGTTCGACGACTGCAATTCATCCAATGGTAGTTCAGTTGACAACAATTCAATGACATTCAATGTAAAATACTACACATTCTTGGCTGCACAAACACATAACATTTTAGAACCGAAACACATTATCAATTGAGTAAAATAAATGACTACCATGCCAATCAATCAGGCAGTCACTCACCCATTATCTTGTTGTAGATCATCACCTCTAACCAGGATTGAAAAGGTTTTTCCTTCCCCTTCCACAATAGGCTTTTCAACAGATCAGGTTACAGGTGACCAATAGGAGCCAATTTTTCCATTGCTTGTCGTGCATTGGTTGCAATCTGTAATGAGTCATACGCTTTGATTTTCCCCTCGACAAGATCCATCATCACAGCCACCCTATGCTTGTTCTTCTTCAGGTTGGGTGGCATGGACACCTTTTCTACCCCTTCGAACCAAGATTTACCATACTCAAACCTCTTGTCTGTCACCAATTTCAATTGGGTCAAATGTTAGTGTTTGAGCTACTTTTTAGCTAGATTTCTCTATGTAATTGTAATCAATTCAGCAAGAAATTGAAATGAATGCAAAGCTGGGATATCAGAGAAGAACTTTCAAGAAGAGGAATACGTTGCTCCCTTCGAATCTGTTATATAGCTGTTGCCAATAAACTCGGCCGAAAACCAGCTATATAGTTGTTGCCAATACATCAAAGCATCGTGACTATGATCGTGTGCAACACACCTGCTTTCACTTGACTTCTAACTAACTAGACACATGGCAAGATACACATCATTGAGATGTTTTAATCTTGTCTTACATAATTTGAATACCAACTACTACTACACTTATACATTTCGAGCTTCTTCTTCTTCTTCATTGCAGCAACCTTGAATGGTTGAACCAACTGCCATGCCTATGCTCCAACACTCTTTTAAGCTGGTAGCTGGTTTAACTCCAAGCTTCTCTCTGAGTGCACAAAAACGATCTTTGGGAAGTGCCTTGGTGAAAATATCAGCAAGTTGATCTTCTAATTTGCAACAGATTAGCTTGATGATGTTTGACTGTAGTGTTTCTCAAATGTAATGATACCTTATTCCAATGTGCTTTGTTCTCTGATAGAACACAATATTTCTTGTCATGGCAATGGCAGATATATTATCACAATAAATAGGAGTAGCTTCACCTTGTTCTTCACCAAAATCTTGAAGCACAAACCTTAACCACACAACTTGAGTGGTTGCTTTAGTTGCACTCATGTACTCAGCTTCAACTGTTAATATAGCTACATTGTGCTACTTAACTGAGGCCTAAGATAAAACCTCACTTCCAAATGAGAAAGTTGTTGGAAATGTGCCCTAAAACCAATCATATGATGATACTTTACAGACATATCACATGTTAAACTAATCTAGTGTAATATAAAGGGCAAAGATTATTGTTTTCAGCCTTCTCATATAAATGTTATATGCCTAAAAGATAAGTCCAAGGAATATGCAATTGGGAGAATGTGATCTAAAGAAGTTAGATTCATGAGATCATTCTCTTTCGTATACATATCCTAAATGTTCCTAATCATAGGATTGTCGATTGGGCATTGAAAGTCCGTTAAGATCAGTACGTGCTATGTCTTCTCTTAGGGAAAGTGACTAGTCTCGAGTCATTGGTGTGACTAATACCAAGACAAGCATGTAGGTGGTTAATACAGAATGAGTCCACTGAACGCGATCAACAAGGAGTTCTCATACTCATGTCACATGACATATTACTAGGTGTCACTCATGGTTTGTGGAAGCCATAAAGGTGTGTAATCACTAAAGGGAGAATTGAAAGTATATTTCAATTCACAATCGATTTGAAGAGTTATAATCACCCACTGCCTCGCTAAAAGGAACCTAATGGATCGTAGACCGTGTACGATAAAGATTGAAGAAACAATGGAGATGAGTAAGAATAATTAAATGGTTTAATTATTTATGGCTAGGATTAATTAATGTGTTAATTAATCAAACGAATAAGTTCGTTATAGACCTCGGGTGAGTTTGGGGCCTCAAGGCCCAATAGGATTTGAATGTCAAGCCCAATAACTCAAGTTGTATGACAACTTGAAAACACAAAGGGCTTCAAAGCCCAATTAACCTACAATGGCCGGCCATATTGGTGAGGGTAGCAAACTTGTATTAATTGTAAGTTTGCCACTCCATTGTGAGGTGGTATAAAAGAACTCTATAGCCATTTCATCCTTAGGGTTTTCTAAGGGAAGAGAAGAGAACACAAAAGCTCTCTCTTCTCTAATGAAGGTCGGCCACCCTAGGGAGAGATTACTAGCATCTATCTCTTCCTAGGTCACTCATCTCTTCATCAATGCTCTCCTTGGTGTGGAGACTTAGAGGTTCTCTACTTTGGGAACTTGGAGAATCCATTCATCCATCCTCCTCCAAGAAATCCATAGAGGTAAGAAGTAAGGAATGAATGCCCTCTCTCTTGGGTGATTAGCCTTTGCCTATGCAAATAGGAATCAACAAAGGTATAAGATTTCTCAACTCACTTTGTTTTGAGTTGAGTCTTGGTTCACCATAACTATTAGGCTTTGAATTTCATGGGTTAAGTTTTGTTTTTGAGTGCATACAAGCATGATTCCGCCTTTTAATTGTTAATAGCATGCATAGATGTTGCTCAATTAAACTAGTTTTCATAAATATTTCCTTCAAAAGTATATCCAGATGTGTCTTTCATATCAGTTTCATCCCCACTCTAATCACTGTCATAGTAGCCTATGAGAATTGATTCTTTGCCTTTCTCACCTGAGCACTCTCTTTGCTGCTCCCAAATGTTTCTTTGTTGGTCCATGCATGAATTTAGCAAGTAAGCTAGCTGCAAACATAATATCTGGTCTAGTTGCAATCAGATACAAAAGACTTCCCACCAATTGCTTATATACATTCTTATCTGTTTTGTCGCCCTCATCATCTTTCTTGAGCTTATCACTCACCACCAATGGAATACTAACAGGTTTGCAGTCCTTTAACCCAAATTTCTGCAATAAACTCACTGCATATTTCCTTTGGTTAATGAAAATTCCAGATTCAGATTAAAGAATTCCCATTCCAAGGAAATGATATAGCAGTCCCAAGTCTATCATTTCATATATTCTCATCTTGTCACACTTAAATTCTTCCTACAACTCAGTCCTACTACTTGTGTAGATAATGTCATCTACATAGATAGAGACAATGATGCTTTCATTTTCTCCCCTTGACTTCATATACAATGTTGCTTCACTTGGACTTCTAGTGAATCCACAATTATGCAGATAAGCATCAATTTCTTCATACCAAGCTCTTGAAGCTTGCTTTAAACCATACAATGCTTTCTTAAGCTTATAGACCTTAGCTTATGCACCTTGCACAATATAACCTTCTAGCTGATCAATGAAGACTTTCTATTGTAACACTCCTTTCAAAAAAGCTGATTTCACATCTAATTGATACAACTTCCACTTATTTTGAGCTGCTAAAGCTACAAGAGTTCTGATGGTATCCATTCTTGCAACAAGAGCAAAAGTTTCATTAAAATCAATCCCAGGCTTCTGTGTATACCCCTTGGCAACCAACCTTGCCTTGTGCTTCTGAATAGTCCCATCCATATTCAATTTGGTCTTGTAGATCCATTTCACTCCAACAATGGGTTTGTCTGATGGTCTGTTAACCAATTCCCAGGTTTTGTTTTTCTTTATCATCTTAATCTCAGCATTCATTGCTTTCTTCCAAGCTATATTAGTGGTAACATTAGTGAAATTCTCTGGTTCAATCATGCTTACATTGCATCTGGCATAGATTTCACTCAATGATCTCTCTTTGACTGGTGTAGCGTTAGTTGTGCTTGACTCACCACTCTCAGTTTGAGAATCAGTGAATTCATGTGTTACACACTTGCTCCATTCTAGCTAAAAACCATGATCAATCTCAAGTAGGTTATGATTAACAGGAAATAACAGCTTGTCACAACTTTCTACATTCCAATTCCAGGTACCCTTCTCATCAAATACAACACTTTTTGACAAAAAGATCTTCTTGGTACTCAAATTGTAGATCTTGGATCATTTCTCCATCTTCGCATATCCAACAAATATACCTTTCATAGAAGACTTATCCAACTTTCATCTTAATTGCCCAGGTATGTGACCATAACAGATACATCCAAACACCTTTAAATGTTGAATACCTGGTTTTCTGCCACTAAAAGCTTCAAAAAGAGTTTTGTGTTCCACAGCCTCGATTGGACACCTATTGAGTAGGTACACAGCTGTGTTAGCAGCTTCTCCCCAGAACTCATAGGGCAAGTGCTTGTCATAAAGCATACTCTTAGCCATTTCAACAATGGTTTTGTTCTTCCTTTCAACAACACCATTTTGCTGTGGGGAATAAGCCACTGTCAATTGTTTCTCAAGCCCCAAATCTTCACAAAACTGATTAAATTCATGAGAGTTTTACTTTTCACCTCTGTCACTTTTTAACTCTAGAATTTTGTAGCTACTCTGCTTTAACCATGGCTTTATGACTTGTGATTTAGAAGGTAAACCCAACACATTCTGGTTGCATCATCAATGAAAGTCAAGAAGTATATGTTTCCTCCAAATGTTGTAACCTGCATTGGTCCACAAACATCTGAGTGGATTAATTCCAAAGGCTTACTTGCTCTCTAAGTATGTTCTTTACTGAAGGCATCTGTATGCTGTTTTCTAGCAATGCATCCTTCACATACTCCAGAAGACTTCTTAAGTTTTGGTAACCTCAACACCATTTCCTTATCTGATAACAACTACAAGTTATTGAAATTCAAATGCCCCAGCCTTTTATGCCATTCCCGAGCATCACCCTCACAACTGGCTTTTAGTGTAGAACCACTTATATCCTCCATGGGCAATGGGAAACACCTATTGCCAGTCATTTGTACTACAACAACATGACTATCCAAACTCATATCTTCAAAGATTGCAACTTAATTATCTCTAAATAATAGAAAATAACCATGCTGCATCATTTGCCCCACACTTGGGAGATTTTCATCCAGACCTGGCACAAGCATTACTTCTTTAATGTGTCTAGTGCCCTTCTTGTTTTCAATCACGAAGGTTCCTTTTCCACAAGCTTGAACAATCTGTCCATTTCCCATTTTGATTCTTGTTGAGACACTTCTGTCTAGATTAATCAACATAGACTCATGTGAAGTCATGTGGTTGCTACATCCACTGTCAATATACCAAACATGCTCACTTTTGATAAGTGCAGCAGAATTACAAGTAAAGAACATTGAGGTTCCCGCCTCCATTCTCTATGCAACTTGAACCTTTGAACTGGTTTACTTCTACAGTCTCTAGCAAAATGATTAAATCTGCCACAGTTGTAGCACTTAGGCTTCACTTTGAATCTGCATTCACCATAGTGCATATCTCCACAGATTTTACATGTCTCTCTTGTGTTCTCCTTATTAAACCAGGGTTTGACAGCATATTGAAACCTATCATTACCCTTAAAATCACCCTTCTTATCTCTAAATTTGAAGGGTTTCTTCCCCTTGTACGTAGTGGTATGTGATCCACGTTTATTTTGGGTACTAAGGCTGCTTTAAATGTAGTCTTAATTACTTATTCATCTTCAATATGTCCTTTCAATCTTTGCTCAAATCCTTTCAGAGTTGCAACAACCTCATTTAGATCAATCTCATCCAATTTCTTAGTTCCCTCAATAACAAAAACAATATTATCATATGCAGAAGTTAGACTAATTAGCATTTTCTCAACTAGTGTCTTGTTTGGCAAGGTTTCACCAAACATCTTCATCTTATTCACAAGGCTAGATAATTTAGCTAGATAATCAGAGAGAGATTCATTATTTCTCATCCTAGCATATTCAAAATCACGACGAATACCTTCTAATTTCACACCCATGACTTGAGCATCACCCTTGACTTTTTGCTTAAGAACATCCCAAGCATCCTTTGCAATCTCTTGGTTTGCGATTCTGGGAAAGATCTCATCACTCACAACTCCTTGTATCAGTCCCACCACCATTACATCTCTGGAGATGAGATACTGATTAGCAAGGAATTGCTTCTCATCCGCCTCCTTTCCTTCCTTCGACAATGTGAAACCATCTTCAACAAAACTCTACAGATTATAAAACTTGAAAATTGTTTTCATCCTGATACACCAGAATTCATAATTGATTTCGGTGAATAATGGCGCAAGAAGATCGTTGCTAGATCCAGCCATTTCTAAGCTTCTGAGTTCTTCGTTGAAAACGCAAATGAACACTCATAAATTCACAGCTTCACTCCCAGATTCAAATCCAACCTGGCTCTGAGGCCATGTTTGACACACCTCGACCTAGAATGTCCATTAGGACTCCTAATCAAGCTGTGCTGGCCAACAACTGGAAGGTGATGAAGCCATAAAGTGTAGTGATGTGGGAAATGTGAATAAATTTAAACCTAAAAGTGCCTAAACATAAGAACGCGCTGGTGAGCGGGAATGAACCCATTTCACACGTGATAATAGAGTATAAGTAAAGTACAGTAAGGTAGAATAAGGATTATACCATTATAGGTAGCCACCTATACTGAGATTTGCCAAGAATCCTCGTTGATACAAAAGTTGAGCAGCTAAAACTTGGAGGGACGAAAAACAAGGGTGAGTGAACCTGAAAATAAAGTTTTATAAAAACCTTCTGAAAATGTTATAACCCCTCACCGTAAAACATGTATGGTTTCCAAAAAATCATACTACGTATAGGTATGAAATCAAATGTAAATCAATAGTAAATCCAAAAGTATGCCACACCACAATATCTCAAAAGTAATATAAGTAAAATCAGGTGTTCAATCAATCTATACTAGCACACAAGTCGGAGTTGCCTAATGCGACCTATACGACTAAACTGATGCTCATCAATCTATGCTAGCAAACAAGTTGGAGTTGCCTAATGCAACATGTACGATAGGACTAGGTGTAATCATGATATACGCTCTAGTGCTACAATCACGTGAAGACTGGCGCTATTTGCAGTCACCTACGAGTCAGAGTTGCCTAATGTAACCTGTACGATAGGTACAGGATTGGCGCCTACTTGGATCCAAGGCGAGCGTGCGGTGCGGAGGTGAACATGCACGTGAAAGACTGGCTCTAGCTCTGGCCCTAGGCGAACACTAACACTAACACCGGGGTGTAGCAATCATGAGCATAAAACACAAATATACTCATGCCATAGTGATTTGATAGTTCTAGTCAACATACTATCATTCATAGCCGTAAACATAATTATGACATCAATAATCATACCACACCTGTGCATCTTGTAGAATGTAGCATATTTCATAAGTTCTGCCGTTTCGCTAATTCTTATAAACTTTAGTTCGATCCAGGCATACGTAGAGGATTCTTTTTCAAATGTATAAATGGAAACTATCAATCATATACATATATATATATATATACACACTATAAAAAGGAAAAGACCCACTTATAGATCATGTCGTCGATTCGATCCTGCCTCATGGCATCGAGAGTCCTTGCGATGCATTTCTACTAGAAATGAAACCATTAATGTAAATATATACCGTACTAACGAATAAACGTATTTTTTATACAAAGTACGGCTAATAAAGGAACTATCTTAAAAAGGTCGAATTTCAGAAAACGGACGGCGGATTCAAGTCCGGCACGTCGAGAAACCTAAGGAGGGACCCCGGGTTCTTCCACGCTCCACCGCACGCACTTGCGAGTACGTACGTACTCGCCTTCCTCGCGAGTTCTTGCTTTTTTGCAGCTTTTTAGTCCAACTTCCAGAGCTCCTATTGAGCTTGATTCTCTACCAATATCAATCATTCAAAAGCCATTTTGAAGTTAGAAATGTAGGGAACAAAACCACTAAATTAGGGTCGAGTTAAGGTCAATGTTGGCCGGAAAAATGGCCTGAAAGTGGCCAAATGACCACGGATCCTAATTTTCCAAAAATTTGGGAAATTTCATCCCAACTTTTAGAGCTAATATCTAACTTGATACTTAACCAAATCCGATGATTCAAAAGCGAACTAGAAACTAGGAATGTGGGAAAGAGGATTGTGTTAGTTTGGGGTCCAATTGTGGCCTGAGTTGGACAGGGGAATGGCCTAAAAATGCCTTGATCGTCACGGCCAAATTTTCCAGAAATCTGGAAATTTGTTTCCCAATTTTCATAGCTAATTTCTAGTTTGATACTTAACCAAACTTGATGATTCAAAACCCATTTTGAAGTAAAAAAATGTAGAGAAGAGATTCATACCATTAGGAGGCCCAATGGAGATCGGAGTTCGTCAGAAAAATGGCTGGAAAATGGCCGAACGACCATGGATAAAAAATTTTCATAAATGAATAGTGACCTTCCTTTGTGTTTTCTGAGCTCCTACACCATCAAAACCACACAAAAAATTACTAATCATGAGCCTAGACATGATCTACAATGATAGGGACCAATTTTGAGGCTTACCTTGGCCGGAAATGGCTAGAATTCACCGGAGAAAAGTGATGCACAGTGCTTGTACTATGCAGCATGGGGAGGTGGTTTTCAAGGTGCTTTTCTCCTATTTCTAGGTCCAATGGTTCACAAGGATTACAAGGGATGATGTGGGGGTGTTGCCTTGCTATGGTTGCAGGTGTAGAGGGATGTGTGTGTGTGTGTGTGTGTCTCAGCAAAATGAGGAGGAGAAAGAGTAAAGGTGAGTGAGAGTGAAAGAACAAGAAGAAAACAGAGAAAGAGAGAGTGAAAGAGAGATCACGGGACGGGAAATGACCCCCTAGAAAAATGGGGAAATCTTGCCACATGTCAGCATGGGAATGTCCGAAGTGGAAAATCTCCACTTGAAAAATTACCAATATTGCCCTTGCATTTCGAATTCCATAAAATCTTAATCGTAGCTCCAAATTTAATTCCACTTGCGCCTACGTGTTCGTATTGTCAGGTACTTCAAGGATACGTTAAAAGAATATTTCGTACGTCTCACTATACGTTGGTCAACGAAAGTCAATAGCCTTGCCTCTAGGGGCATTTTCGTCAAATCACTCTTTCAAAATTAATAAAATCGTAAAATTAAGGACGAATTATCACAATCTATCCACCCTAAAAAAATTTTATCCCCGAAATTTGAAATCACTTGTTATACATAAAATACTCTGAAAAGGTAAGAAGAAGATATATGTAGAAGAAATCAAGCTAGAGTGGTTGCATAAAAGAGAGTGACATTTCGTCGCGATTGGGTTGCAATGATTCCTCTTTCATGCCTCCAAACTCATACTTTCCTTCTCCTTCAGTACAATACTAAAATATAATATTACCGTAAACAATCCTTTATAAAAACATCAAGTCAAAAATAGATATATAGAAACATGTCATCAAAATACGTACATAATGTAACGTACAATTTAAAGGAGTTGTACTGAAATCCAAACTGAACATAGAAAATTTTCTCGTACGCACTCTTAGCGTCACGTACTCCGAAAATAAGCGTGTAGTATCTTTGGGTCACACCCAAAAATAAATAAATAAATAAATAAATATATAACTATATAAACAAATAGATGAAAATACTAACGTAGACGGCCTAATTGTCTACTTACTTGATGAACCCAACGAATAAGTTTTTGATACTACGATCTGCAGCCCACAATACCGATAACTCATTGTTGTCCCGATAAGTAAATAACCAATTCCCATGGGTGCAATATTAGAATCATGTCCCCCATTGGGAAATACACATACATCGTCTGATTAGTGCCTCAACTGCACTCACGTACTACCCTCTCAAGCGACAACATAACTAGCACAATTTCCTAAATTGTAATCACGATTATTGGAATGCATGTTCAAATTACTTATCTATCAATCCTATATTGTGCGTAGAATCTCTATACCATGGCTCAACAATACCACAGCCAAACCAGAATAATAAATATCGTCGTACGCAACATAAGCGGAGATAAGTGTCTAACATAACTGGCTAAAACTGTAAAACATACCAAAGCAATATGTTCTCTAAGGTTCAGATAGTTCATTCAGACCAACCGTTAGTCTGAGGGTGAAATGTGGTATGTGACAAAACTTAATACACATAACCTTCAAGAAGGCTTCCTAAGACTTTGGAAGTGAAACGCGCATCACTGTGAAATATAGTAGTGTCATGTACACTATGTAACTGAACATTGTAATTCACATATGCCTCATCAAGTAGATTCATTATGAAATTTTCTCTCGAATTTAGTGAAAAACTGTGTCGAGAAGACTAAAAGAACAATGAAGAATTAAGAGTCAAAACAAGTCCATCAATCTAGAATACAAAGCAACTAGATTAATGCATAACATCTCACTACAATGGTAGTTTCTGGAATATTCAATCACCAACGGTAACGATTCACTTAATAGAGTATTTGTTGGGTGATTGAAAAATTAATGGTCACAACCAAAACTTCAAAGTCCGAGCAATTCTTCTAGACAATCTATCTGCATCAAAAATAATAAGAAGTGCAGTGGGGTCGACAGATACCCAAGGTTGATTAGAATGCCTTCCGGCACAAAGATGTTAATATGGAATCACAGTCAAAGTAGATGTCGATCAAAACGTCAGAAAGTCTGATAAGTTCAAGAATGAGAATTTTTGATAAGTGGTCTAAAATGTATCGGACCAACAGAAGGTGAGCTGACTTGTCGAGTCGATAGATAATCACCGACACATCATCATAACATCCACATGTACAAGATACCTCATATTGGGAGATTATGTTGATATTTCCCATCTCTTTTCAAATACAGTAAGTGATTAACCACTCGAATGATTTCTTGAGCGTTCGTAGGTAACGTCATATCAATACTCCCGAATCCCAACTAGAATGGAATAGGACAAGCTAAAGATGTTCAAGGGTAGATATATCTTTTGTTGCTGTAACAGCAATTACATTTGCACAACCAGGGTAATACATGATAGTGCAAGCATAGACGTTGATTTGGTATCTCCATCATCGCTGTCAAAAGTTTAGCTCTTTTCAAGAGAAATTGCATTTAAGACGTTTGTGAGGTTGGTGAAGGTTCTGGACACGTTTCCCCATAGAGAAGTGTCATCCGGTTTTCCAAATGAAGATGATGACAATTGACTCTAGGTCATGAATAAGATAGTTCATTTCAAACAATTCTACGTGTTGGGAAATATAAGCGATACTCCGCAATGTTGTCTCTACATAACCGAAACATCCAAAGAACACGTCATCATGAATTTCCAAAATGATTAATGTCATCGAAAGGTCTAAAATAGAGGTGAGGTGAGACAACAGTTCAGTTGTCAGAAACTTTATTCATAGTCAACATCCCAAACTAAACTAACTTTCCTCAGTTGATAAGTGAGGAAAAACACTATGGCTGAAAGATCGCTAACAAATTATCGATGTAATCGACAAGACCAAGGATATCTCGAATTTCACAACACTTTGTGAGAATTTCAATTTTCTTCCCCCAGAACCTTTTTGGGAAAAGAAAAGAATATCGTCCACTAAGAGCATGTCTCCCAAGAAACGTACCCATTTAAACAAAGCTAACATTTGTGGAATTTGGTATAAAACTGACTGTTAGTGTTTAGAGAATTTAATCTCATCACTAGGAGAGGTGAGAAAGTTGTTTGTAAGACTACTACGAATTCATCAGGCTATGGAAGAAACTAGGGCTCAAGAAGTTTATCAAAAAGGCCAACAATTCGAAGTATGGGTTAGCGGTTTTAATCATCACTTGAATGTGTTGCTAAAATCTAGGTACGATCCTAAAGTTCAACCTTTCACCATCGCGAATAGGTTTACGGTTCTCTTAGATAAAGTGTTTGGTTGGGTAAATTCCCAATCGGCAAGCTCTTGTAACTAAGTTCTCTCAATAAAGTATGAGTTGTTCAAAAGATACAAGAAAAATTGGTGTAGTACTAGAAAGTAGATCGATGGTGTAATCCATTTCACCATTTGGTGAAATCTCAGGTGTACTTTTAAGAATTGACGCCAAAGGTATACATCCTCGGAACGTAGTAGGCTACTTCTTTTCACTACACCACGTGCTAAAAGGTCTTCACAGCTTTCTCGATATTCAAATCGCTCTTACAGCGGAACCTACTTCGTGCTTCAAACTAATATCTGCTTGTGGAAGTGATCGAAAAGATGGCTGGTCGAAGTGGTTTGGGTCACCCAAGTGGAAAATATGGTTAAAACAACTACAAGTTTACTGTTCTCCAACAAAGTTTACTACTAAGTTTCCAAGATTTAGTTTCTTCGGCTCATGTAGTCACTATTAATCATTCTCTCAGTCATGCAGCTAATTAACGCATATAAGATATTTTGATATTGTTCGTTACCCTAAAACTGTGAACCGGCTTTCTGGCATAAAGGTATCACTCCCAGATACTAGTACATGTGTCCGGTATCAAAAATCATATCGCCTGGATACTGGTTGATAGTTCTTCAATATCAGACAGTATCATCAATTAGTAGCGCCACTGTAGACTGATTACAGGTTAGAGCCTACTCAGGTCGATGGTTTCAGACGACTGGTAAGGAATTGGTCCTATGAGGTGGTTTCATTAATTCTAGGGAAAAACACTTACTACTTCGAGGATTTCTACTAACTGTAGGTATAACAACTCGTACCCTCATGCCTAAACTCATCAAAATGACGAGTACAACACCAAAAGATTTTCTGGAAACTAATATTGGTTGGCATGTCCTAAGGCCAGAAAAGTAATTGTTAATAATCTACTCTAGAACGGACTTAAACAGAAGTCGATCTTCCTCCTGAAGATCCGGAATGATCACTAGTGCGTTTGAAAAAAATTAACGCTATTGGGGACCAAAAGTGGTTGTCCCTAGATGTTCTTCCGTCGAGTGCTACCACTTTAGCGCCACATTGTCACTTAAGACATTTCTAAAATCTCGACAAAAGTAAAACTTCATAAGGATTCAAATGGATTGTATGCTAACGGGCACTATAAAGGAATCAAAACCATTTCTAGTTTCCTAACTCAAAAAGGTTGGTAGAAATGATTAGGTGATTGATCAGTAGATCTCTAGTGGCATACAATTATCGATACGTTAGCCCTGCTTAAGGGTCATCAACTTGTCTCCATTCGGGATTTTTCCTTGGCAGAGAGGTTCTTCATTTAAGTATAGAGGTTCTACCAAAATAATGTTCTAGCATGTTGATAAGTCGTCTATAACGTCCAAAACATTGGAAAAGTCAACACATTTTTTGTATTCGATGAGGTGGCAAGATTCAACACTTAGGTTCAAGAACCAAGAATGCTTACATCACGTGTGTGATGAACGCAATACTGCCCAAACTTATGCTCTGATACCAAACTAACACACCCCGACCCAGAGTGTCCACTAGGACTCCGAATCGAGTTATGATGGCCGACACCTGGAAGGTGACGAAGCCATAAAGTGCAGTGATGTGGGAAATGTGAATAAATTTAAACCTAAAAGTGCCTGAACATAAGAGTGCACTGGTGAACGGGAATGAACCCATTTCACACGTGATGACAGAGCATAAGTAAAGTACAGTAAGGTAGGTTAAGGATTATACCATTATAGGCAGCCACCTATACTAAGATTTTCCAAGAATCCTCGTCAATACAAAAGTTCAGCAGCTAAAACCTAAAGGAGCGAAAAACAAGGGTGAGTGGGTTTAAAAATAAAGTTTTATACAAACCTTTTGAAAACGTTATAACCCCTCGCCATAAAACATGTATATTTTCTAGAAAATCATACTACGCATAGATATGAAATCAAATGCAAATCAACACTAAATCCAGAAGTATGCCACATCACAATATCTCAACAGTAATATAAGTATAACTAGGTGTTCAATTAATCTATACTAGCACACAAGTCTGAGTCACCTAATGTGACCTGTACGACTAAACTGATGTTCATCAATCTATGCTAGCGCACGAGTCAGAGTTGCCTAATGCAACCTGTACGATAGCTCATAATATACGCTCTAGTGCTACAATCACATGAAGACTGGCGTTATTCACGGTCCCCTATGAGTTGGAGTTGTCTAATGCAATATGCACGACAAGACTGGCACGTACTTGGATCCAAGGCAAGCGTACAGTGCGGAGGTGAACATACATGTGAAAGACTAGCCCTGGCCCTGGCCCTGGGCGAGCACTAACACCGAGGTACAGCAATGATGAGCATAAAACACAAATATAGTCATGCCATAGTGATTCCATAGTTCTAATCAACATACTATCATTCATAGCTGTAAACATAATTATGACACCAATAATCATATCATACGTGTGCATCCCGTAGAATGTAGCATATTTCATAAGTTCTGCCATTTCGTTAATTCTTATAAACTTTAGTTTGATCCAGGCATACGTAGACACACACACACACATATTATAATGAACAGTGACCTTCCTTTGTGTTTCCGAGCTCCTACACCACTCAAACCACACAAAAACTTACTAATCATGAGCCTAGACATGATCTACAATGATAGGGACCAATTTCGAGGTTTTCCTTGGCCGGAAATGGCTAGAATTCACCAAAGAAAAGTAATGCACAGTGCTTGTACTGTGCAGTACGGGGAGGTGGTTTTCAAGGTGTTTTTCTCTTATTTCTAGGTCCAATGGTTCACAAGGATTACAAGGGATGATGGTTGGGGTGTTGCCTTGCTGTAGTTGTAGGTGTAGAGGTGCGTGTGTGTGTGTATGTGTCTCGGCAAAAGGAGGAAGAGAAGGAGTAAAGGTGAGTGAGGGTGAAAGAAGAAGAAGAAGAAAATAGAGAGTGAGAGAGAGATCATGGGACAGGAAAGGACCCCCCCCCCAAAAAAGGGGGAAATCTTGCCACGTGTAAGCACGGGAATGGTCCGAAGTGAAAAATATCTCTACTTGAAAAATTACCAAAATTGCCCTTGCGTTTCGAATTTCGTAAAATCTTAATCGTAGCTCCAAATTTGATTTCGCTTGCGCCTACGCATTCGTATCGTCAGGTACTTCAAGGATACGCTAAAAGAATATTTCGTACGTCTCACTATACACGAAAGTCAACACCCTCACCTCTAAGGGTATTTTCGTCAAATCACTCTTTCAAAATTAATAAAATCGTAAAATTAGGAACGGGTTATCACAATGTTAGTGTTTGAGCTACTTTTTAGCTAGAAATTGAATGAATGCAAAGCTAGGATATCAGAGAAAAACTTTCACGAAGAAGAGTACGTTGCTCCCTTTGAATATGCGTTGGATTCAATCCAAGAAGCTCGACTAAAAACCAACTATACAGCCGTTGCCAATACATCAAAGCACCTTGACTATGATCAAGTGCAACACAAATGCTTTCACTTAACTTCTAACTAACTAGACATGTGGCAAGATACACACCATTGAGATGTTTTAATCTTGTCCGTTCATTACATAATTTGAATACAAACTACTCCTACACTTATACCAGTGTTCTAAAAATCAACCTAGGTGGCCGCCTAGGCGCTGTGCGGTGAAGCTACGACACGATTTAGGCCAAAATGTTTGGTTAAGGTGGGGAAGATTTAGGAGGCCACCTAGGTGCTCACTGGGTACTATAGGCGGTCTAAGAGGTGCTAGGTGGCACCCTAGGCATTTTGAATCTCGCTACAGCTCTTCATCAGATCTGCAACTCTTAATTTTTATCGTATCAGTAGAGCCTTATGCAGAATTTTTGCAGCTTGCCATCTGTGTGTCGATGAGGGAAGAGAACAAGCGGAGAGAGAAAGAAAGAGAGAGAGAGAGAGAGAGAGAGAGAGAGAGAGAGAGAGAGCAACCTTAACATTTCAGCCTGGTTTTTGGATTTCAGATTTAGTTTGAGTTCTGAAGGAGGAAGAAGAAACGAAATAAATTTAAAATGAAGGGTTTCCACTTTGCAGGGGGTCAAATGTAGTAATATCCGGACTCCACCTTGGATTATGTGAGAAACGTGGGGGAGAGGGTTACATAGAGTAATTGATTGGTTTTAACTTTTTATGAAGCCAACCACCCAGCATTGGGGTGTCTATTTTTTATTTATTTATCTACTTAAAATAATGTTTTATGAGGATATATAAATAATATCTTGTTGTCTTGTATTTTAGATTACCATATTATCTACGTAAAATACTCGCTTATATATATATATATATATATATATATGTATATGTATATGTATGTTCTTCTTTTAAAACACATATTACTCAATAATTATATATTAAATTTAATTAACCTACTATAATATATAATAATTTACGTAAATCCACCTAGTCCGTCTAGGCCCCACCTAGCAGCCTAGGCGCTAGGCCCCAGCTGGCCGCCCGACTAGCGCCTAGCGTCTTTTAGAATCATGACTTATACATTTTAAGCTTCTTCTTCTTCATTGCAGCAACCTTAAATGGTTGAACCAGTTGCCATACTTATACTCCAACATCCTTTGCCTGCTGATCTTATTTAACAATTTTGAACTTTAGTGTCTATTGCAGGTTTGAAAACAAGAATTTGACAGCATGCAAATTGTGCTACTTTATTAGAAAATTATCAGTTGTATTAGCTGTCACCACGGGCCGAACATTTTCAAGCTCGTGCCGGTGCTTCCTTAAGAGCCAAAGTTGTAAATCATTGTGCTGCTAAAATGCCATGCTTAATTAGATGTTCACAATAAGTTTACAGCAAGCTTGGCCAATTGCTCCATGCTTAACGATGCGCCTCTAAAATTTAGTATCCCTAGTCATGTTATTGGCTAACGGATTCAGTATCCCTATTCATGCTATTGGCTAACGGAGCCACCAGACTAACATTGTTAACAAAAACATTCACATGATCAATGCATTCATAACAATTACTTAAAATTCATGCATAAACAGGAACGGCAATTTTAAAGACTAAATTACTCGTTTTCCTTCTCCTTATCCTTATTGAAGTCATAGAAAAACTCCATGTTTTCAACAATGCATTATTGATAGAGTTACTATTCAATTAGGAGAGTATTAAAGACAGGATTTAGTAATTAATCTTATCTTTAATGCCTTTGACTTTTCACATCGGCTTGTCGATGTACTTGTCACATCTGCCCTCCTTCACCAACTTTTCTAGGTAGTTCTTCCACTTGTAACAGGTGTCTGTCATGTGTCTTGGACCTCGGTGGAATGCACAATACTTCTTTTAGTCAAGCTTAGAAGTGTGTCCTTTCGATATTGGTAGTAGTTTGAACCATGGTTCGTTCTTGAGGTTGCAGAGGATTGGTTGATTGGATTGTGGACTTCATGTACGTCTAGGGCGTTGAGCCTCATTTCGCTGAGGAACAGTCCCTACTCTTATTTCCTAGCTTGCTTTTGTCATTAAACTGCTTCTTGTCTAGTCTCTTCTGAGTTGCCTCTGGGTCTTTCCAAGGTTGCTCCTGTGCTTTCTAGGCTCATTCGGCTTTAGCCCAAAGTGAATGCTTTTCTGTCAAAGCATACGAGTTTTCCAAGGTCAAGTCTTCCCCCATGATCAATTCTTTAAACATAGAGTGGTCTGCCAATAGTCGTTTCCTGAAAGCTGTATTGGCTATAGTGTTGTCACATCTGACAATCTTAGAATTCTCCACCTTAAATCTCTTCGTGTGAGTGTGATTCATTAAGACGAATATTCCTCGGTTAAAACCAAAGAAAGTTTGTTTAAGTTCCGGATTGGCCGAGGCGGCAAGGTGTAAAACTAATCTTGTCCCTTGCCTTGTAGAGTTGTGGCGAAAATCTTTCATATGAGGTTATTTTTGTAGAAAATCATCACGCGGTAATACTTTAGGTGTCTCTCTGAATTATTGTCTCCCTTGAAAACAGTGAAATGTGGAGGGTTGAATTAGCGCGCTGGCTCCATTTGCTCGATCCCGTCTGTGAATAGTGACCTACTTATGTCGGCAACGTCCCTCTGAGGCACCTTGTCAGTGGTCTCAATGCACTGGAAGTCGCACAATCGCTTAGCTAAAAGCCTTTTCTACTTATTCTTGGATCTGGCTCTGTAGGGGCAGCGGAGCCTTCGACTGCCCCCATAGTAACCTGCAGGTTTGTGCTGCTCTTCTGCCTTTCCTGCTCACCTATGTTGCACACCTGATTTGTCTCTGGCTGGCGATTGAGCTGCTCGTGGTTGCACTTGGAGTAGGTTGCTAGCTAAACTCAAGCGGGACAATGCTTATGCTTCTCTCCATCCTCTGTGTTGCCTACTCTGGTGCGTGTAGGAGGAAGTCCTTGATTAGGAGAGTATTAATGATAAGATTTAGTAATTAATCCTAATTTTAATGCCTTCGAATTTTGTCCTTGCCATGGGCAGGACAACTTAATGAGGTTGTAGTTAGTTGCTCAGGTCTTCAGGGATGCTGAACTGCACATGAAAATCTTCATGGACTTTGTCAAATTAATAAGGGCATTCTTGTCTTCTTCGAGTAAAAATCCACTTGTCAGCTCCAGGAATTTTCAGATTATTTTTTGCTCCATAAAGGTTTTTGGTAGGGTCATCTCTATGCACCGCTTCTTCCAACGTTTATCGGCTTCCATATTTCTGGATTTGGTAAGGTCAAATACCATCGTTGTAGAATCTAGGCACATCATGTATTTCTTCTTTTTACTCTTTCTCTTTGCTATTGCTTTTTTGTTGCCCTCGTCAGACGCACCTTTCTTTTGGTGCCCAAATGTTCCCCCTAAGAAATGAATACCACTTCGTTATCATCATCATCTGAAGCACCAACTTCTCCATACCGCTCCAGTAGCAATTTTCTAAACAAGTCTACAAGCCTTGCACAAATATTTTATAGGAATGTCCTAATCAACAGTCTCTAGCACCAGCTTCAAACCCTCTACTTTTTCTTCCACTTCCAGAATCACCAACTAATTCCCTTCCCCTTTGTCCTTACCATTTTCCCCTTTCACTTTCTCACTTTCTTCCCCAACAGTATGTTTAGCCTCTCTTTCTTCTTTTTCTACATCTGCCTCCGTTTCTTCATCACTTTCTCCCTCGTTAATTCCTCACTTGCAACATGACCCCTTTCTTCTTCTTCACCTTCTTACTCATTTGCTTCCTAACTAGACTCCTCAACCGCTTTTGTCTTACCTCTCTTTCTTACTTCTTCCATAATAGCGGATAACTCCTAATCTTTCTCCACAACTCCTTAATCTTTCTCATGTGCCATTCGCACTAAAGATATCTTCAACTGCTTTATCCTCAATTTCAACTCACCAACATCATTCATGTTGGGGGTTAGGTTGTCGTGTATAAGAATATCCTTGTCATCTCCCCACATCTAGTAGCTTGCTTCTTCTCTACATCAATTGTAAAAAAGTGTCGAATGCCTACAAGCTTTCAATTAACATAACAGTCATCAGACTATACTCATGATCATACTTAAACATTCACACACAGTAGTGCACAGTCATATAGACATTCATAGGTAGTCATAAATATTCATAAACATTCATATCATTCATAAATAGTCATATACATTCACAGACAGTCATACATGTCTACTCTCGATAATCTACATCTTGAGTAGCTCAAAAGTGGGCTACTTCTTGATTGTTTTCTACTGAAAAATTCGCAGGCTGGCTTTTGGATAAGTCATCTTACAATAATGTATGGACTTATCTAATTGTGGAATTTTTTTTCGTATGCCCACACCTGCACATATACTAAATAAGTACTCAACCACAATAATAAATAACCAATTCACTACTAACCCAACACATATTACCTGAAAAGTATACGTAAATCCTTTGCAGCCCCATGTGGATCTTTGGCCCCTCTAGTTCGGCACAAGTCATTGAAACCATCTTGCTCCCTTTCTTTGAGGCCTTCTTCGCTTTAGTATTGCCCTTCTCTTTCCTACTGTTCTTGGTCTCTCCTTCGTACCAAACTTCTGAGGAAAACGCTCCTCCAGTAACCTAATCTCAGAAGGGTCAACCTCTATGTCGTAGGGTTCGTCGCACCTAAGCCCATTGATGAGGCAAAAGTCCTTGGTGAACCGCGTAACTTCACGGCCAATTAAATAGCTAAGTCCCTCCAATTCTTGCACCCATTGATTTTTCACTCTGCGGAGCGACAATTCATGGAACAACTTACCACTGCAAGCCATTCTATCAACCTTTTCAAACTACCTGTAGTAAGAAGCTCTAAAGGCAGCCTTCTGGGCATCATTTAAATGTTTGCCACAAAAGCCCTAAAACATGAGAAGGTTAAAAAAGGTTGTTCACCCTTCCCTTGTACGATTCCTCTTCTCATGTGGCTTGTTCACCCTTCCCCTGTACACAAAACTATACAAGCATTCATAAATTTTAGCAATTTCTCATCAACACAAATGAACCAAAGTCAACGATATGACTCCAACTCAACCCAATTGAACAACATATAACCTAACACAACACTTCAACAAGTTTTCATAACCATACATCAACCGTGAACAAAGCTTCATGAATTTAGAAAAATTAAGTTCATTCATAAAGTTAAACAAACTTTCATCTCACAACTCATCCCCAAGTCAACAATATAGCTTCAACACAACCAAATTCAACAATAGTTAACCTTAACGCAACCTGTCAACAAGGTTTCATAATCATACATCAACCATTAACAAAGCTTTTTGAATTTAGGAAAATTAAGTTCATTCATAAAATTAAACATGCATTCATTAACAAAACTCAACCCCAAGTGAACAATATAACTTCAACACAAATAAATTCAACAATAATACACAACATGTCAACAATTGTGCATAAACCTACATCAAACCAAAATTTCCCAAATTGATGGGTCATTTATTGATGGGTCATTTATGACAAGGTTTTACACATTAAGCTTGCTTTGGCTGATACGTTGGCAGCCGTTAAGATTAGATCCAACGGTGTCAACCGTTGTCATGGCTCTTTATTACGGCCACGAGGCTCGCACTGCTCTTCTGAGGTCCCCCATCAGAGTGAGAATTTAATTAAGTAAAACTTTTAGGGCAATCTTCGGCTTATTCGAATAAAAGTTGTGGTCAACGAAATTCTTAGCCTAAGTCGTCTATGGTTTGTTGGAAGGGTGAAAGTACCCATTCAACTTTCGAACACGTCAGGGCAACACATTTATAGGTCCATTGTTTTCTGAAAGAAAAAAAAAAAAAAAAAAAAAAAAAAACACACACGTCCAACTTTAGAAAACAGTAAAAAAAAAAAAAAAAAAAAAAAACCAAAAGGTGCACGAGATATTCGTTTTTATGACAATCGTATGAAACCCTAAAGTTGGCAAGGGAGCGAAAAATAAGAATGCAATTCTCTCTCAGAATGTAAGACCAAAGGTTGGGGTGTGGAGGACACAAAGAAACAAACAAGAAAAACAAAACCCTAAAATCCACCGGATGTAATAAAAGAATTAACAGAACAAATAACAATCCGGGGCCATCTTTTGACACAAAGGGATTGATTCGAACCCACATAAGAGTTAATATTGATTGTAGGCATCCTATCTTGTTTACCCAGCAATCCCTTGAGGAAGGGGTAGAGATGCACAATGACCCAGAAGGCAAAAAAATAGCCGACCCAACAACGGACCCCATGAATCATACCCGTTATTGTTGGCTTCTGAAATACCAACGACAACCCCGACTATGTTTATTATAAAAAAGTTGTAGGACGGATCAATAATGATATCCACTTGAAGATGTAAAGTTCGGAAGATGCTCCATCATCTGCTGCCTTTGATGTAACTGTGAAGTCTGTGTCAACACCAGCCAAAACCTTGAGTACGGGACCCTGGAAGAGAGCAAAAAGATGTGATGAAGCGCCTCCAATTACCCAGAACTGCTCATTTCTCCACCAGTCATCTATCCCGACGCCGCCCCATTGCATCTCAAGGATACCAGTTGCAGCTATGTATATGAAGAGAGCCATGAAAATAATGCTAGCATAGTTGCTTATCTATACGTTCAAGTTAAGGTACCAATAGTTAGAACAGGCATGTTCAAGCGTACAAGGTATAACAGCCCAAGCAAGGATTTAGTTTTTGGACTAAAACTATTGTTAATCCAAATGTAGAAAACTGTGCTCGCATACTTCATATTCAAAGGAAGTTGGAAAATAGGTTTAGTACCTAATAGACAAACCTTCATCATCATACAAACACGTAACATTTGCAGAGACTCACAGTAAAAAGATCATGACCCAATAAAAAAATTATTATCATTAACCTAGTTTGTACTGTATTACTGTCATTTACTTTGTGAAAACCTTTTAGCAGAAGGCCACCAAATTTTAGAAGGCAAGTATTGCTATTCTAATAATATGAAACATAAAGCACATTTAATGAGCTAAATATGTTCCTTCAGAGCCCAAAATATGCAACTCAAATCAGCATACCACATATTTTGTTCCAATTAAGCATCTTTCCCACAAAAAAACAGGAAAAAGAGAGTAGAGTTACCTCAGGGACAATGAATACAATAAATGATCAAGGGAATGGAGGTCCACAAATATACAACTGAGTTTTTATACGAAAATCGTTCCAAGCTTTTCAATCCACTCCCATATCCATACCAGATTGGGCAATGTCTACTAAGGAAGATCTCAACAGATCCAAGGACCCACCGTAGAACTTGATTTAAATGATCACTGAGGTTAATAGGAGCTGATCCTTTGAATGCTGGAAGTTTGGGTATGCAGTAGACAGACCGCCATCCATGGCAGTGCATCTTAAATCCTGTCAGAATATCCTCAGTAACAGAACCATATATCCAGCCAACCTGTTTGAGATCAAAATTAGATTCATTGAGTGAATAAAAGATGGGTTCGGGGATTATAAGTTTAGAAAATTTTAAACATCTCTCCCAGTTACGTACTTCCTTTCCCCATTCTGTTTTATCTTCATAACCACAGCTGATGACTTGGATGACTTCTTTCAAGAGCAATGCAGAGCTGAAATCCTCCGGTATTCCACCATTTTCCAAAACTGCAGAGGCTACAAAAACTGGAGACTGCCCAAATTTCTTCTCCAATTTCAGCTGGGACATATTGGATGTTTTGCTGGTGTTTAATTCTGCAATACCAACACAACGTAGTCATTGGCTGTGTAATTTTCAAACCAAAAAATAAAGAAAGAAAGAAATTAAAACACCAATAAAAGAAGGGCAAAAGCAGGAATTATTAGTTGTTGAGATTTGGTTGCAGAAATAATCAGTGTTTATTATGTCGTCATCACACCATCGTCGTGGTTGTTATCATTTGAATCATCAATATGTCGCCGTTACTAAAAGTGACCATTTCCGCAACCAAATCTTAAAAGCTGACCATTCCTGCTAATTGCCCTAAAAGAATGATAGTTACATTCTTGGTGCAACCATTACCTTCAATTCCCTCTCCAATATTTTCAAGTGCATGTATCTGCTTTGATGCTTCCCTCTTTTTCAATTTTGCCTTTTCTCTGTCTTTGATTTTGCATTCTTTTTCTTTCTAGATCCACAACACAGGCAGCACCATTTTGGCCAGCAATTGCAGGTTCTGCTAGGGGGTTTCTGCTTGATAGGAGCATCGTATCCATAAAGTGCTTGCCTTCTGAAAACACACCCAGTTCCAGCATATATTGGTCCTTGTATACCATCTAACCCTTTCATGTTGATCTGTTTTCAATACCAGATTAGCATTTTACAGTGGCAACAGAAATTAAAATCTCAAATAAAGAGTCATATATGTCCATCAAAGAATACAACATTCTGGTTGGAGTGTCTATCATGACGATCAATCCCATCAAATCTTTGAGGGAACTGCACATAGCAAACTTTCTTCCCTGATGTAGGGTCCATCATGAAACACATGGCTTCTCTGATTGCCTTGCTATTGTTGATGTAGTGATGACAGTCAACATTCAGAAGATAAGGAGCATTTGAGAGAATTGCTGAGACTCGAATCTTCAAATAAATATATATTTTTTAAAAAATAAAAATTTGTCAATATTAATTCATAAACATAATACTGAAAAGGATTACAAAAACAAAGAGGGGAAGAAAAGGAAAAGTAGCCTACTGTAAGCAACACAAACATGAACTTTAAGGCTTACCAAAGCATTCATGGCACCGGCCTTTTTATGGTGATCAAACCCTGGTCTCTTTTCACGAGAAACATAAACTAGACGAGGTAACTCATATCCTTCAACATCATGAACACCATTGTTACCAAGAAAGACCTGTAAATGAACAGAAATTACATAGAAAATCCTCCAGGAACTCTTACACGGTCACCAAAAACGCCAAAGACCTAAAAACTAATAAAATGTACAAAGACACACTGAAAATGCACAAGAAGCTCAAATTTGTGTAAGCTCTTGATATCTTGTGTATATGTGTATGGTTATATATAAGCATCTTCAGCAATCCAGAGGCACCATTAACTCCTAATGAATATTAATCAACGATTGACAAAATTCATGAGAATAATTATTGTGGAACTAACAATTCTACAAAGAAGAAACAGTGTGAAAGACAAAAGCCTCATGTTGTTGAGTGTACATTGTAATCATATCACTAAAATATTGCTGCCAAAAACTTAAAGAAAGAAATATAATCCCACCTAAATCATGCCAGGATGGTCTCGTACATTACTCCCTGGCCAGGGGGTCCCATCCTGCATTGTCCAGCCATCCTCGGGAAGTTTTTGTGCCATGGCCACCAAACGATTGATTCTAACTTTAAATTCTTCATATTCTCTCTGCAAAAAAAATAGATAAAATAATTCTGGTAAAACTAGAAGCAAAAACCCAAAATCTATTTGAAAATCCATGCATTCAAATCATTACAATAAACTGCATGAAAAATAATAAAATAGTAACAATATATAGTCACAAACCTTCATTGCACATCTTTCCCTTACAAATGCTGGATGAACTTTGTTTGACAGAAATACCATTCTGGGGCTCGGGGCTCAATACTAAACTTCTTACAAAAAGGAACCCATTTCCTGGCAAGCTCGGATGTTTCAGAGAGCTTCAAAAGTAAGCATGGCAGCACCATCATCCGAGACATAGCATGCAACTTTATCAACTGGATAATCAACCGCAAGGATGGACAGAACCGTGTTTGCAGTGATTAGAGGAGGTTCTTTCATAGGGTCAACTGTACTAACAAAGATGTCTACACTGGCTAATTCAGATGGCTTCCCTTCCTTTTCATACCTGGGAATACGTGAAGCAAATCATGAGGCAACTTATTCCAACTTATGTGGGAATCCCCAAAGCAAGTGGAAATGAATAAAATGAAATAAAATCTGACAACTTGAGGACAACACAACACTAAATAAGTTGGCCCTACCCAAGTGATAGTCGATCTGGGTATGTTTCTCGCTCTATTGGATGCCATTTGGGGAACTGATCCAGAATCCATGATATAGCAAACCATATTTCACATATGACTGATGTCAACCACAAGCCATATGCATCATTAACTGGATGGAGGATTCTATAATGAAAGAATAAGCCAAGTATTACAAGGCGGAGTATTATTTATTAGGGAAAATGACAAGTCACCCATTTCAGTTACTGTAAAATAGTCTGTTATCTCTAAATGTAATTAGCTGTGCTAATGTTTGTGTTTAGTTAGAACTGTTATAAGGTAGGTAGTTAAGGGGTATCTTTGTAAATAGCCAAAGGCTATATATATGTCTTCACAGTGTACAAAATAAAAAATTCAGAAATACAATTGGAAAGCTTACATAGGAAGTTTCCAGTTTCTATATGGTATCAGAGCCATTTCTGCTTCACAGCATCGATCCTTCCGCAATTACGGTCAATTACGGTCGCGTCTCCAATCTGTTCAGAAAGGTTCTCGCTCCATCTCCGAGTATCTTCAAGAAATTAAGGAAATCTCAGACTCCTTGCAAGCTGCTGGTGCCTCCGTTTCTGATCGCGACCTAATTGCAGCCACACTTCATGGCTTGCCTGATGATTTTAAGTCCTTCATTGACTCAATCATGCTTCGATTGTCCTCTACCTCTCTTGATGAACTCCATGGTCTTCTTCTCACTAAAGAACTGTCCATGGCTCGACGCAAAAATATCAATTCATCCTCTGCTGCTGAACCTTTTCAAGCCTTCTCGGTGCACTCTCAGCCTCCTCTGCTACCTACTCCTTCTATGTTTGCTGCTCAGCACCAATCTTCATCCTGGCAACAATCAAAATCTGCAAATCGTGGCAAACATAACAGAGGCCATTCCTTCTCTCACAGAGGCAATCGCAATTTCCAAATGAACCGTGGCAATTACTCCAACATTCGTGGAAATCGTAACTTTCAAGGCTCTCGTCATCCTTAAGGCTCTTCCCATTTCAAAGTTCCCTGTCAAATTTGTGGTTCTAACAGTCATGAGGCTCTTGATTGTTTTGATCGAATGAATCCTGACATCTGTGGTCGGATTCCTCCTGCTAAACTCGCTGCTATGTATGTCAATCAATCTGCCAAACCAGCTCAGCCTTGGTTGATTGACTCGGGTGCGACTTCTCACATTACTAATGATGTTGCCAACATTTCTTCTCCCACTCCCTATACTGGTGAAGATAAAGTGTATATTGGTGATGGTAAAGGTCTTTCTATTCATCATGTTGGTTCATCTGCTTTGCATACTCCTTATACTTCCTTTAAGCTGCAGAATGTTTTACATGTTCCCTACATGAAACATAATCTCTTGTCTGCTTATCAGTTTCTCAAAGATAATAACTGTTCATTGACCCTTGACCCTTATGGATCCACTGTCAAGGATCGTATTTCGGGGAAGATGCTTTTGCGGGGACCCGTTAGAGATGGATTCTACCCTCTTCAAGGCTCCAGCACTTCTTCACTTTCTTCTCCCTCAGCTCTGCTCAGTGTCAAGGCTCCTGTCAAAGGTTGGCACCGACGCTTGGGTCATCCATCCTCCTCTATTTTCAGAAGGGTAATTTCTACTAATAAACTGGCCTTACAAGGCAAGTCTACTATTGATTTCTTCTGCTCAGATTGTGCTCTTGCCAAGAATCATAAGCTTCCTTTTGGAATTTCTTCTTCAACAACAAATCAGAGTCTTCAACTTCTACACTGTGATCTGTGGGGTCCAGCGTCTGTTATCTCAAACAGTGGTTTCAAGTACTATTTGCTCATTGTTGATGACTTTAGCAAATATAGCTGGTTCTTTCCTTTGAAGTCCAAGTCAGATGTTTTTTCTACATTTGTTGTCTTCAAATCTTATGTAGAAAATTTACTTGGCAATAAAATCAAAGTTTTGCGCTCCGATTCGGGGGGTGAATTCATCAGTACCTCTTTTGCTTCCTTTCTCAGTACACATGGCATTTTTCACCAATTTAGCTGTCCACATACCCCTGAACAGAATAGTTGTGCTGAGAGAAAGCACAGGCATCTTGTTGAGACAGCTCGTACTTTGCTAGTTGCTTCTCATGTTCCTCATGTATTTTGGGTTGAAGCCTTCTCCACTGCCATCTATCTTATTAATCGGCTTCCCATCTCTGGTATTTCCTCATCACCATGGGAATTATTATTCAAGCAACCCCCAGATTACTCTAAACTTAAAAGTGTTTGGTTGCCAATGCTTCCCTTGGCTCCAACCATATGTTCACAGCAAATTAGATGCCAAGAGCAAAAGTTGCATTTTTCTCGGATATAGCCTTCAACACAAAGGCTATAGATGTCTTGATCCCCTCACCACTCAAATTTACATCTCCAGACATGTTGTCTTTGATGAAAGTTCTTATCCATTTCAATCACTGCAGCCTCCCTGTTTCTGTCCCAACCCATCCTTACCAGCAAGCTTGTGACAGCCCGTCCCGGAAACATTTTAACGCACGTGTGAAAGGACAATTTTGCCCCTAGTTCGTTTCTTTTACGTCTATTGGTTGTTTTTGTGTTGTGTTGGCATGTGTTGGGCCACACACTCACACTCTCACTCTCCCTACCCCTCTATCCCTTTCCCTGTGATTGTCCCGAGCCCCCTTTCCTTCCATTTCCCTTGAAAACGTACGGACACACACCCAAAACCTATCAAACCTTTACAGATCGAGGGAACCAAGACCATTTTCGAGCTCGTGAGGCTGGGAGGAGTGCAGCTATACCATTTTCAGGTAAGAACATCAACGTTTTCACGTCGATTCTACGAAGTCCGATTTGGGTACTATTCATGCACACGTGATTTCTCACGTTTTAGGAAATTTGAAGCTAGTAAGTAGCTTGGTGAGGTCCCAAGGAGGCTCGGAGTGGTTCGTTTGAAGGATTTGGACGTCGGGATCACTGGTTTCGAAGTTGGCCGGAGTTGGGTTGTTTTGGCAGGTGAGATTTCGTGATTTTTAACCCTTGAAAGTAGTATAATTGTGTTCCTCTAGTTCCAAGCTTCAATTTGGTACCAATTTTGTCAAATTTGGATGAAAAACGAAGGAGATAATGAAGTTTGAAAATTTTCCAGTTTTCCGGCGCCGGCGACGGCGCCGGGCTCGCCGGAGAAGGAGACGGAATATTCCGTTAAGTCTGACGGAATTTTCCGTTAAGTCTGACGGAATATTCCTGACGCCGTTGACGGAATTTATCAAAACTGACGGAATATTCCCTACGGCGTCAGTTGACGCCGTCAACATGCCAGGCACGTGCCTGGGCGTGGCCGGCGCGTAGGGGCGCATGCGGCGGTGGAAAATTTTTCTAAAAATTTGGGTGTGTTCCTGAGGTCGAGTAGAGCACGTTGGTTTATTCATTTGCCCAATTTGAGCAATGTATGAGAAGTTATTACGAAAGGTTGGTTATATGCTTTAAAATTAACGTTTTTGTAGTTGTTTCGCATATAGGTAATACGTATCCCGAGGACGAGCGTGGTCACTCGAGGCAGGGGGGCTACGAGCCTTCCACATACCAGTGAGTGGGCTTTTGGTTTTCCGTATATACCTATATACATTTATTTTCCCAGAAATTGATTGAAAGGGTTATTTGTTTCATGCCATGCATTATATTATCGTTGTTTATGCACCATTAGTCACATTATTAGTTGCATACATATACATATGCATATTGGGTGCTGTGGACGCACAGGTAGGTGCCAGGTAAGTGTTATTCATGTTTATATTTCAGTAGCAAGTCAAGATGCTTAGAGAGCTCTTAACCTGCACCCCCGGTGATAGTGCTCCCGCCCAGAGTAGGGCACAGTCCTTCACGTGATGTTCACCTCCCGCACCACACGCTCAGCTTAGATCCAAGTTAGGTGCACAGTCCTGTCGTACAGACCACTTTAGGTGGTTCCGACTCGTAGGTGACCCGCGATTATTCGCACAGCCTTCACGTGATCGTAGCACTAGAGCGTTTATATGTATTACACCCAGGCCTATCGTACAGACCACTTTAGGTGGTTCCGACTCGTGGGCAGGTTTAGTTATTGATATTGAGATTTGAGCTCTAGATGCAGCCGTACATGTCACGTTAGGTGACTCCGGCTGCTAGATTATATGTTATTGATATGATTTATACCTGAGCACTTGCATTTCATTCTGAGGTTTCGACATGGCATATTCTTGAGCATGATTGGCATATCTATATACATACGTACATATGTTCATTTTCTGGGAAGTATACAGGTTTTACGGCGAGGGGTTAGAATCTTGTTTTGAAATGGTTTTTGAAAAGCTTTGTTTTTGCCCACTCACGCTTTTGTTTTGCGCCCCTCCAAGTTCTAGTTGTCTAGCAGGTTCGGTGGTTTCCCAGAGGGCTTTCCCGGCATTTCTGACAGACGATCCCCAGAGTAGGGTCACCTTCGGGTGTACTGTTATCGTATCATTTTCTTTTGGACTGCTGTAGACTTACGCTCTGAACTTGTGTCTCACTTACGCTAGCACTTGATTTTATTACTTTATGTTGCTAGTTTTTATTTATTCGTACTATTTGTATTACTATTTTATTAGCTTCCGCACCGCGCACATGGTTACGTCACCTCCGTGTGACGGCCAGCACTCCCTGATCTCGGTCGGGGTGTGTCAGCTTGGTATCAGAGCCTAGGTTTGGCAGTCCTGTGTCTTTGTGAGTATTCTAATGGTTTTGGTGTCTTCTGTCAGAATTATGCCGCCTCGTCGGGAACCACGTCGCTGTGATGAGCCTAGTTTCCCCGATATTGCTTAGCTGGGGGAAGCTATTGCTACCGCCATTCAGTCGGCGATCCGCCCTCCCCAGAGGACTCCTCTGGAGACTATGTATAATCTGAAATTGGATAAGTTCGAAGGTAATGAGGGTCATGAGGGCGCAGAGCGATGGTTAGAGCACATTGAGAAGACTTTTCGTGTGTTGCACAATCAGGGGAACCTTCCTATTGAGAGGTGGGTCGAGACGACCTCATGGTTTTTGGGTACGGAGTCTGCAGCCTGGTGGGAGCAAGAACTCCGTCGCTTGACTTCAGCTGAGAGGACTGATTGAGACGTTTTCAAATAGTTGTTCAAGAAGAGGTTTGTGCCTCCTGAGTATGTTGATCGTAAGAAGGAGGAGTTCACCGAGCTGAGACAGGGGAAGATGACGGCTAATGAGTACTATCGCAGGTTCACTGATCTGTCTCGCTACCACCCAGAGGTTGCAGGTAATCCGGCGGAGATGCTTCGTCGTTTCCGCCTAGGTACTAAGAAGAAGTGGCGTTCGATGGCGACTACTACCCACTGTGATACCTACCAAGATTTCTATGAGATATTGTTGAGGATTGAGGATTCTGAGAACATGCCGAACGAGAGTGAGGAAGAAGAAAAAGATGGTAATCAGAAGAAAGATGACAAGGGTAAAGGTCAAGCGTTGCTCGGGCCTCGTAGGACGCAGAACTTTAAGAGGGGTGGCACTAGTTCTAGCTCTTCTAGCGGTGGTTTTAGTGCCACTGGTCAGGGACGAGGAGGTAGGTTTGCTGGTGGTGCCTGAGGGCAGAGACAGGGTGATGGTGGTAACGGCAGAGCTCCAGTTTGCCGCAGATGTAATAATCGGCATTTTGGTGAGTGCAGACGTGGCAGCAGTGGTTGCTTCACGTGTGGGTAGATGGGACATCGGGCTACAAATTGTCCCCAGAGTCAGCAGCATAAGCCGCAGCAGACTTTCATGCCACCACCTGCACCGATTCAGCAGATTCAAGGTCCGAGTAGTTATGGACAGGCAGGTCGAGGTGGTGCATACCACTACCAGGGTGATGCTGTTCCTTATGCCCCGGGACAGTATCAGTATCCCCAGGACCCGTATTCTCAGGTTGGTTATCCTCCGTATCCTGGTGGCTATATGCCGTATCCTCCAGCTTCAGCAGGTGGTTCTCAGTGGTTTCAGGGATGATAGTTTCAGCCAGGAGAGATTGCTACTAGTAGTGCAGGGTCTTCGAGGCAGTCTGGTCAGCCCAGTCAGGGGCGTGGTACTCAGAGTCGCGATGGTCAGACGAACAAAGGTCACGGCGGACGACAGCAGACCCAGGGGCGTATTCATAATATTTCTCTGCAGGATGCTCAGAACAATCCGGATTTGATTATGGGTACGTTAAACATCCTTGGTTATTTTGCTAGAGTATTAATTGATTATGGAGCTAAATATTCTGTGATTTCTCATACTTTTGCTCAAGTGACGCAACCTCGCCCCACACTTCTAGGGTACGATTTAGAGTTCGCTATGCCTAGAGGAGAGAGATGTATAGTAGATCGTGTGTACCCAGGATGTCCAGTGATAGTTGAGGGTGTTGTTTTGCTAGCTGATCTTATCTCGTTGGATATTGTTGACTTTGATGTGATTCTGGGCACAGATTGGTTGCATTTCTATCGTGCCAATATTGATTGTTCCGGGAAAATAGTTACGTTTCACCGTCCTGGACTACCTGTAGTTACTTTTGCGGGTGAGCAGAGTGGGGTGAGACATGGCGTTATTTCGGCTTTGCGAGCGAAAAGGTTGTTGTCTAAGGGTTGCCAGGGGTACTTAGCTCATGTGGTGTTGGAGGAGGCTGCTCCTAGTAGAGTTGAGGATGTGAAAGTAGTCAGACACTTCCCCGACGTTTTCCCCGAGGATTTACCTGGTTTACCCCCAGAAGGTCGCAGCTGTGGAGAGTTGGGAACAACTGCGAACCGTCATTGAGGTGAGAAGTTTCCTTGGTTTGGCAGGGTATTATCGGCGTTTTGTTAAGGATTTCTCTGTACTTGCTTTACCGCTGACGAGACTAACGAGGAAAGACGTTAAATTTGAGTGGGATGATAAGTGTGAGCAAAGTTTCCATCAATTGAAGCATTGTCTCACTCATGCACTTGTTTTGGCATTCCCGGACGATAGTGGTGATTTCGAGGTTTATAGCGATGCTTCCTTGAATGGTCTGGGATGTGTGTTGATGCAGCATGGTAGGGTGATTGCTTATGCTTCACGACAGTTGAAACCTCATGAGTTGAATTACCCTACACATGATTTGGAGTTGGCCGTTATTATCTTTGCATTGAAGTTGTGGAGACACTACCTTTATGGAGAGAAATGTAGGATCTTTACAAATCATAAGAGTCTTCAGTATCTTTTTACTCAAAAGGAACTTAATCTTCGTCAACGGAGGTGGATGGAGTTGCTCAGCGATTACGACTGCACGATTGATTATCACCCTGGTCGTGCAAACGTAGTGGTTGATGCACTTAGCAGGAAGTCTCAGGGCCGTATCAATGCGTTGTACGCTAGTCCTATTCCTCTTTTGGCGGACTTGCGTGCTACAAGAGTGAGGCAGAAGATCGAGAAGTGGCGTTACTTGCTAATTTTCAAGTTAGACCAATTCTGGTTGATCGGGTGCTTGAAGCTCAGGTATCTGATAGGGAGACTCAAGAACTAATTCAAGCTCGAGATCGTGGAAGGAGGAGAGACCTCAGGGTTCGCGAATCGAGTGGCATGTTGATGCAAGAGGGTAGAATCTCTACTGAGACAATGCTTCAATTACTGGAAACTTTGCTCACACTTATCATCCCACTCAAATTTAACGTCTTTCCTCGTTAGTCTCGTCAGCGGTAAAGCAAGTACAGAGAAATCCTTAACAAAACGCCGATAATACCCCGCCAAACCAAGGAAACTTCTCACCTCAGTGACGGTTCGCGGTTGTTCCCAACTCTCCACAGCTGCGACCTTCTGAGGGTCCACCAAAATACCCTGAGCTGAAATGATGTGCCCCAAAAACGCAACTTGATCTAACCAAAACTGGCACTTGCTAAACTTAGCATATAATTGGTGTTCCCTCAACCTTTTCAACACCAAAGTAAGATGTCGAACATGCTCCACTTTAGACTTCGAATACACCAAAATGTCGTCGATGAAAACAATAACAAACCTATCCAAATTTGGCTGGAACACCCGGTTCATTAAATCCATAAAAGCAACCGGTGCGTTCATCAACCCAAATGGCATAACCAGAAACTCGTAATGACCGAAACGAGTCCTGAACGCCGTCTTAGGAACGTCATCCCTACTAATCTTCAGCTGATAATATTCAAATCTCAAGTCAATCTTGGAGAATACACAAGCACCTCGAAGTTGATCAAACAAATCATCGATACGAGGCAATGGATAACGGTTTTTAATCGTCACCCGATTCAATTGCCTGTAATCAATACACAGCCTCAAAGTTCCATCTTTCTTTCTCACAAACAATACTGGAGCTCCCCACGGTGAAGTACTAGGCTGAATGAAACCCTGATCCACTAATTGCTGCAACTGAACTTTCAATTCCCTTAACTCAGCGGGAGCCATATGATAAGGAGTCAAAGAAATAGGATTAGTACCTGCAAGCAACTCAATAGTGAACTCCACGTCTCGATCTGGGGTAAACCAGGTAAATCCTCGGGGAAAACGTCGGGGAAGTGTCTGACTACTCTCACATCCTCAACTCTACTAGGAGCAGCCTCCTCCAACACCACATGAGCTAAGTACCCCTGGCAACCCTTAGACAACAACATTTTCGCTCGCAAAGCCGAAATAAGGCCAAGTCTCACCCCGCTCTGCTCACCCGCAAAAGTAACTACAGGTAGTCCAGGACGGTGAAACGTAACTATTTTTCCGTAACAATATATATTGGCACGATAGAAATGCAACCAATCTGTGCCCAGAATCACATCAAAGTCAACAATATCCAACGGGATAAGATCAACTGGCAAAACACCCTCAACTATCACTGGACAACCTGGGTACACACGATCTACTATACATCTCTCTTCTCTAGGCATAGCGAACTCTAAATCGTACCCTAGAGGTGTGGGGCGAGGTTGCGTCACTTGAGCAAAAGTATGAGAAATCATAGAATGTGTAGCTCCACAATCAATTAATACTCTAGCAAAATTAACCAAGGATGTTTAACATACCCATAATCAAATCCGGATTGTTCTGAGCATCCTGCAGAGAAATATTATGAATACGCCCCTGGGTCTGCTGTCGTCCGCCGCGACCTCTGTTCGTCTGACCACCAAGACTCTGAGTACCACGCCCCTGACTGGGCTGACCAGACTGCCTCGAAGACCCCGCACTACTAGTAGCAATCTCTCCTGGCTGAAACTGTCCTCCCTGAAACCACTGAGAACCACCTGCTGAAGCTGGAGGATACGGCATATAGCCGCCAGGATACGGAGGATAACCACCCTGAGAATACGGGTCCTGGGGATACTGATACTGTCCCGGGGCATAAGGAACAGCATCACCCTGGTAATGGTAGGCACCACCTCGACCTGCCTGTCCATAACTACTCGGACCCTGAATCTGCTGAATCGGTGCAGGTGGTGGCATGAAAGTCTGCTGCGGCTTCTGTTGCTGACTCTGGGGACAATTCGCAGCCCGATGTCCCATCTGCCCACACGTGAAGCAACCACTGCTGCCACGCCTGCACTCACCAAAATGCCGATTATTACATCTGCGGCAAACTGGAGCTCTGCCTCTACCACCATCACCCTGTCTCTACCCTCTGGCACCACCAGCAAACCTACCTCTTCGTCCCTGACCAGTGGCACTAAAACCACCGCTAGAAGAGTTAGAACTAGTGCCACCCCTCTTAAAGTTCTGCGTCCTACGAGGCCCGAGCGACGCTTGACCTTTACCCTTGTCATCTTTCTTCTGATTACCATCTTTTTCTTCTTCCTCACTCTCGCTCGACATGTTCTCAGAATCCTCAATCCTCAACAATATCTCATATAAATCCTGGTAGGTATCACAGTGGGTAGTAGTCGTCATCGAACGCCACTTTTTCTTAGTACCTAGGCGGAAACGACGAAGTATCTCCGCCGGATTACCTGCAACCTCTGGGTGGTAGCGAGACAGATCAGTGAACTTACGATAGTACTCATTAGCCGTCATCTTCCCCTGTCTCAGCTCGGTGAACTTCTGCTTCTTACGATCAACATACTCAGGAAGCATAAACCTCCTCTTGAACAACTCTTTGAAAACGTCCCAATCAGTCCTCTCAGCTGAAGTCAAGCGACGGAGTTCCTGTTCCCACTAGGCTGCAGACTCCGTACCCAAAAACCATGAGGTCGTCTCGACCTACCTCTCAACAGGAAGGTTCCCCTGATTGTGCAACACACGAAAAGTCTTCTCAATGTGCTCTAACCATCGCTCTTTGCCCTCATGACCCTCATTACCTTCGAACTTATCCAATTTCAGATTATACATAGTCTCCAGAGGAGTCCTCTAGGGAGGGCGGATCGCCGACTGAATGGCGGTAGCAATAGCTTCCCCCAGCTGAGCAATATCGGGGAAACTAGGCTCATCAGAGCGACGTGGTTCCCGACGAGGCGGCATAATTCTGACAGAAGACACCAAAACCATTAGAATACTCACAAAGACAAAGGACTGCCAAACCTAGGCTCTGATACCAAACTGACACACCCCGACCGAGATCAGGGAGTGCTGGCCGTCACACGGATGTGACGTAACCATGTGCACGGTGCGGAAGTTAATAAAATAGTAATACAAATAGTACAAATAAATAAAAACTAGCAACATAAAGTAATAAAATCAAGTGCTAGCGTAAGTGAGACGCAAGTTCAGAGCGTAAGCCTACAGCAGTCCAAAAGAAAATGATACGACAACAGTACACCCGAAGGTGACCCTACTCTGGGGATCGTCTGTCAGAAATGCCGGGAAAGCCCTCTGGGAAACCACCGAACCTGCTAGACAACTAGAACCTGGAGGGGCTCAAAACAAAAGCGTGAGTGGGCAAAACAAAGCTTTTCAAAAACCATTTCAAAAACAAGATTCTAACCCCTCGCCGTAAAACCTGTATACTTCCCAGAAAATGAACATATGTACGTATGTATATAGATATGCCAATCATGCTCAAGAATATGCCATGTCGAAACCTCAGAATGAAATGTAAGTGCTCAGGTACAAATCATATCAATAACATAGAATCTGGCAGCCGGAGTCACCTAACGTGACATGTACGGCTGCATCTAGAGCTCAAATCTCAATATCAATAACTAAACCTGCCCACGAGTCGGAACCACCTAAAGTGGTTTGTACGATAGGCCTGGGTGTAATACATATAAACGCTCTAGTGCTACGATCACATGAAGGCTATGCGAATAATCACGGGTCACCTACGAGTCGGAACCACCTAAAGTGGACTGTACGACAGGACTGTGCACCTAACTTGGATCCAAGCTGAGCGTGTGGTGCGGGAGGTGAACATCACGTGAAGGACTGTGCCCTACTCTGGGCGGGAGCACTATCATCGGGGGTGCAGGTTAAGAGCTCTCTAAGCATCTTGACTCGTTACTGAAATATAACCATGAATAACACTTACCTGGCACCTACCTGTGCGTCCACAGCACCCAATATGCATATGTATATGTATGCAACTAATAATGTGACTAATGGTGCATAAACAACGATAATATAATGCATGGCATGAAACAAATAATCCTTTCAATCAATTTCTGGGAAAATAAATGTATATAGGTATATACGGAAAACCAAAAGCCCACTTACTGGTATGTGGAAGGCTCGTAGCCCCCCTGCCTCGAGTGACCACGCTCGTCCTCGGGATACGTATCACCTATATGCGAAACAACTACAAAAACGTTAATTTTAAAGCACATAACCAACCTTTCGTAATAACTTCTCATACATTGCTCAAATTGGGCAAATGAATAAACCAACGTGCTCTACTCGACCTCAGGAACACACCCAAATTTTTAGAAAAATTTTCCACCGCCGCATGCACCCCTACGCGCCGGCCACGCTCAGGCACGTGCCTGGCACGTTGACGGCGTCAACTGACGCCGTAGGGAATATTCTGTCAGTTTTGATAGATTCCGTCAACGGCATCAGGAATATTCCGTCAGACTTAACGGAATATTCCGTCTCCTTCTCCGGCGAGCCCGGCGCCGTCGCCGGCGCCGGAAAACTGGAAAATTTTCAAACTTCAATATCTCCTTCGTTTTTCATCCAAATTTGACAAAATTGGTACCAAATTGAAGCTTGGAACTAGAGGAACACAATTATACTACTTTCAAGGGTTAAAAATCACGAAATCTCACCTGCCAAAACAACCCAACTCCGGCCAACTTCGAAACCAGTGATCCCGACGTCCAAATCCTTCAAACGAACCACTCCGAGCCTCCTTGGGACCTCACCAAGCTACCTACGAGCTTCAAATTTCCTAAAACGTGAGAAATCACGTGTGCATGAATAGTACCCAAATCGGACTTCGTAGAATCGGCGTGAAAACGTTGATGTTCTTACCTGAAAATGGTATAGCTGCACTCCTCCCAGCCTCACGAGCTCGAAAATGGTCTTGGTTCCCTCGATCTGTAAAGGTTTGATAGGTTTTGGGTGTGTGTCCGTACGTTTTCAAGGGAAATGGGAGGAAAGGGGGCTCGGGACAATCACAGGGAAAGGGACAGAGGGGTAGGGAGAGTAAGAGTGTGAGTGTGTGGCCCAACACATGCCAACACAACACAAAAACAACCAATAGACGTAAAAGAAACGAACTAGGGGCAAAATTGTCCTTTCACACGTGCGTTAAAATGTTTCCGGGACGGGCTGTCACAAAGCTCTTCCTCTTTGGATCTTTATTTTGAGAAATATATTCCCCATCTCTCTACTAGTCGTGCACCATCTTCTTCACCTGTTTCTACTTCTGCCTCTGATTCTCCCCATCCTTCTTCTTCTCAACCCATTTCAGTCCCTGCTGCTTCCAGTTCTGACTTTGTTTCTGAATCCTCCACCTTACCCTTAAGTCAGTCCAATCCTCCTCTTCTTCCTCTTAATTCTCATCCAATGATCACAAGATCCAAGGCTGGCATTTATAAATCTATCCCTCATGCCTATATAGCAACTAAGCATCATCTTCCTGTTGACACTGATTATGTTCCCAGTACATACCTGCAAGCTTCTAAGCATGCTCATTGGCGAGCTGCAATGCAAGATGAGTATAATGCATTGATCTCTACTGGTACTTGGTCCATTGTCCCCTCTCATCCTTCCCAAAATATAGTTGGATGTAAATGGGTGTTTCGAGTTAAGAAAAAAGCTGATGGCACCATTGACAGATTTAAGGCCCGACTAGTGGCAAAGGGTTTTCATCAACAAGAAGGTATTGACTTCCAAGAGACCTTTAGTCCAGTTGCCAAGCCAGTTACCATTCGGATCTTACTCAGTCTTGCTGTCCAACATAACTGGTTTCTCAATCAATTGGATATAAGCAATGCCTTTCTTCATGGTGACTTAAAGGAGGATGTCTACATGCAACAACCTCCCGGGTTTGTTGATCCCAATTCTCCTACTTCAGTTTGTAAGTTGAAGAAATCCCTATATGGACTAAAACAAGCTCCTCGAGCTTGGTTTGATAAACTTTTTCAAGCTCTTCATTCTCTTGGGTTTCAACAATCTTCATCCGATGCCTCATTGTTTATTCTTCATGGTCCTCATTTGGTTATTGTTCTTGTGTATGTTGATGACATTCTAGTAACCGGTCCTCACTCCCAAATCTGTCAACAGTTTATCACCCAACTCAGTTCTCAGTTTCCAGTAAAGGATCTTGGTCCTTTACACTACTTCTTGGGCTTAGAAGTACACAGATCCTCCCATGGCATTTTTGTTCATCAATCCAAGTACTTAATTGATCTTCTTAAGAAAACACACATGGAGGGTGCCAAACCGTGCTGCACACCCCTTAGTTCCACAAAATTAGATAACAGTGGGCCTCTCTTGTCCAACCCCACTGAATATCGTTCTATAGTTGGGGGATTACAATACCTTACTTGGACTAGATCGGATCTCGCTTTTGCCGTCAACCAGATCTGCCAATTCATGCATGCTCCCAGGGAACAACATCTTCAGGCAGCTAAACGAGTTCTCCGATTTCTTAAAGGTTCTCTTTCCCACGGTTTATGGTTCACAAAGGGTTCAACCCATCTTTCAGCATACTCTGATGCTGATTGGGCTGGCTGTACTTTTGATAGAAGATCTACCAGTGGCTATTGTGTGTTCTTAGGCTCCAATCTCATTAGCTGGAGTGCTAAGAAATAAAGTACTGTTGCACGGTCATCTACAGAGGCTGAATATCGCTCCTTAGCTCATACAACTGCTGAACTTACTTGGGTTTGCAAAATCCTCAGAGATCTTCACTTCCCTATCCCTACACTGCCTACACTTTGGTGTGACAACATCTCAGCCATCTCTCTAGCATCTAATCCTGTTTTTCATGCTCGTACAAAAGCGTGTTGAGATTGATTACCACTATATTCGAGAATTGGTTCTAGCTAATCTTCTCAAAGTTCAGTATGTTTGCAGTGCAGACCAATTAGCTGATCTTCACACCAAGTCCTTATCCAAAAGTCGATTTCAGTTCCTGTGCTCCAAGCTTCCCATTGGAATCTGTTCTGATTCCCCTTCTAGCTTGAGGGGGTGTATTAGGGAAAATGACAAGTCACCCATTTCAGTTACTGTAAAATAGTCTGTTATCTCTAAATGTAATTAGCTGTGCTAATGTTTGTGTTTAGTTAGAACTGTTATAAGGTAGGTAGTTAAGGGGTATCTTTGTAAATAGCCAAAGGCTATATATATGTCTTCACAGTGTACAAAATAAAAAATTCAGAAATACAATTGGAAAGCTTACATAGGAAGTTTCCAGTTTCTATATTATTATCATTCTGTATGGGTTTATCTTGCTTAGGTAACTTTCTTGAAAGTGGCTGCCTGCCTTCATCCATCCTGATAAAGCATATCAAGTCAATCTTGTAAATATACAAAAAAAAGTAATGAGCAGATGACGGTTACTTAATAGAATCAAGATAAAGAATAAACAATCAACTAACATCATTGGTGAACTACCAATTACGAACAATGAGGGCTTTGGAGTTCTGCGGAACACAATGTTCTGTCTGTGTGCGTGCGTGTGGTTGTATAATCGTCATATTGCTTAATAGTCATGTAATTCTCTCAAAATGAACTTTGATAAATTTATTTGCATTCTTTAATTTTAATAGCCATTAGTCACTTACATGGGTAAATCAGGATCATCCAGCTCATCATTCCCACCAAAGATCCCTCCATCGCTAACTCCTTCATGCTTTACAACCTGAAGTTTTTCATTCTGCTTTTTGTTCCACTCTTCCATTCAGTCCTTCCACGCCAGCCTCCCATACCCATATGCTGCAATGTCTTTCTTAGGGACCATTGGTCTAGGTTGCACTACGACATTCAAAGTACTAAGATTACTACTAGATGGATGAAAACAGTTACAAGCATGCTAGAACACAAATAAGTAATTTAAAAAAAAATAACTTAAAAGAAGATGGATCAGAAAAAGGCAAAGGATGGACTCTGTTTCCATGACCCATATACGGAGGTACAATAAGAGCATGTCGATCAGAAGAAATTTCAGAGTCCTAAAAGAAGAAAAATCATCACAGTAAGGCACTAATCAAATCATAGGGGCATACAGATAAAAAGCATGCAATCATAATAGACAGGACAAATTGCAATTTCTGACATATTTACCTCTTCACCATAGGTCAAAAGTGGGATTTCAGAACCCAAGGGAGAGGACTCATGCTCTGAATGTGCAGGAATTCTGCAATTGTAGTCGGAACCACTTACAAGGTTAAGGCATGCAGACAGCACAGACTCTGCAACTTGATGAGGGCCCAAAGCATCAAGATTACCATAATTGAACTCATTGTCCAAATCATCAATGCCATCTTCTTCTTCATCACCTTCAACCCTCGGACTACCTGCAAGTTGTTTCGGTTGTTAAGAAAAAGTTTGAAACTTTAGTGGGAAATTGAACTGTACTTAGAAAAATGCAGAACAGACTCACCCTTGATTCGCTTGTATCTGGTTTTACACTGAGGGCAAGCCTGATTTCCTTCTCTTCTCTCGTACTCATAACACGGTCTGCACACAGGGAAAGCACATTCATTGCAGGCAACAAAGGGGTCTCCATCAACTGTAATTTCAATCTCGTCTCCACAAATTTGACATATTTGTCCACTCAATTCTTGCACAGACTTTATGTGTAACAACCTCAAAAGACATTAGTAAATGCGATGACTTAAGATGTAACATAACCTCTCTGAACATCCATTAAACACATAATACAGATGATAAGCCGAATACACAGCCGAGAAATCTTATCATCATTACTATAATTTTTCAGTAATAGCTTCCAGAACCTTTCAAACCCCCTTTATAGCCCACTAAAGTGTACATCTATCGTTGTGGTCGATGATCAACTTGTTACTTGTCAAACCAAAGTAAATTAATAACAAATCACACAAGTAGTGCGCCACTGGTAAAAATTTAAGAGTTTTCAAAATGATTCCACAAAGTTCAACAATGCTAGCATTCCTACATTTCGTTTCAAATTTGCACCGGTTCATCCAACTGAAACGCTAGTTCGATCAGCTACTGTCTCTCACTAACTTGTTCCAAAACAAAGAAATAAGATTATTTTTCTAGCTCACTTTTTCTTTCCTAACTCCATGTTCCTTGACTCTGTGACAATCTCATACTTTGTTTCATTCTTTGTCAATTGGTTAGTGTGAGAGAAAGAGAGATGAATGCTCACAATTTCAAAAATTCTTGAAATTCCTTGGAGCAAATTACATTCGCAGTGCTAAACAAGTCCTTCAAAATAATTAATCAAAAAATAATAATTGGAGATTACAGAATGCTGACAGACTAAAAGTTGTTAAGTAGTGAAGATAAAACTGCCCACCAAAAAACCCCAATCCAAATCAGTATTCCAATTGGAGGACTACCATATAAAAAATAAATAAATAAATAAATAAACCCTAACTGACTAGGACCCAAGTTTGTTTTTATTGCCAAAATCAAGAAAACAAAAAAAAAGGAGGAAATGGGCATACCCGTGAACTTTCATCTGCATTGATGAGCACAAACTCGTTCCTGTTATGAGAACCAGCAACAAGTTTTCCTCTTGTTTCCATGGCTCATTAGCTCAAAGCTCTGATCTTTCACCCAGTCTACCGGCCCCCACAACAACCCACTTTTGCTATTCACACCCCAACAAAACCCAAGCACAAACCCCAACCCCAACCCCGCATTTAAAAAATATTGCCAGCGGGTCCACTGTCTCGGTCAATTCATCCCAGCTTTCGCCTGCCTGCCTCCTCTTTCTCTTCTTATCCAGATACACGCAGAGAGAGGGAGAGGGAGAGAGTGAGCGTATGTGGAAATTCAGGAAGCGTAGGAAGGAAGAAGAGAGAGGAAATGGAAAATGCAGACCTATGTGGAAATTCAGGAAGCGTAGGAAGGAAGAAGAGAGAGGAAATGGAAAATGCAGACCAGCAATTGTGAGGATTGATTGAGAAGATGATAGTGAGGAGGACTGAGGTGAGTGGTGGTGGCGCTGAGTTGTGCCCCCACCGGAGTTGGCAAGAACTGAAATTTGAAGGGGAAAAAAACTATTTAGTAAAGTAAAAATTATAAAAACCTATGTCCCTTCTTTTCTTTTTTGTTTTTAAATCAGGAGTCCCGTCTCTGATTTGTGGGTTACCAAACTTTGTTCGGTTCATCTTCAAAGTGTGTCTTTTTGATTTTTTTTTTTTTTTTTTTTTATATTGGAATTGACTTGATGACAATGTCAAATAGTAGCATGCCACGTGAGCCTTGTGAAAGTAGGATCCAGAGACAATTGAGCAAGTTCTAAAAACTTCTAATCCTTGTGGGGACAGCAGCTTGTGGGTCCCATTGGTATCCTTTGGTATCTGGTATGTGGACGGGAAGGGATAGGACAGGACAGAACTGAGGTTCCGTATTATGTTTGGTACGCGCAGGATGGAACGGGACGGTTGTTCCATTTTGCGTTTGGTATGCTCTGGACGGAACAGAACTAAAAGATTGAATGACTAACTTACCCCTGTTCCGTCTGTTATTTGGTATAATGTTTATGTGTGGAATGGGACGGGATAATATTTTTTTTTTTTAACTTGTTCATATTTAAACACATATATGCTTATCTATGATATATTTTTTACAGTAGTACATGGCTGAAGATGTGTTATGCCATGATGTATGTTATGCCATTTCTTGACTGAAGACATGGTAGAAGAAGCAAAACGAAAAACAATGGTAAAGAATTTAGAGAGAGTAAGTAAATGACTAAAGATTGTATTCCTTGAACAATGAATGAATTACAGAGAGAGAGGTGTTTTTTATTTATACAAGTACTCTTTGCTTCACTCATAACTACTAACCAACTAACTTCATATCCCTACAAATCCCAACAGACTAACAGCCTTCCTACAATCTCAACAAACTAACTACTTTGCTGATGTGCGCCTTGCTGATGTGTAACCTTCATGCTGATGTGTCTGTAGAGCCATACTGATGTGTACATATCAGTCAACAGACCCGTGGCCTGAAGCAATAACTTCATGTTTCTTGAGTATTCATCTAATAAATGGCTATTTAGGACAACATTGGATCTTTAAGATAATCTAATGTGCTGCAACAATATACATGGAGACTTATAAAACCAAAAGCAAAGAGCATTGGTAAGTAATAATAAAACAGAAAAACTACACAAATTTATCATCAAGCCATGAATGACCAATCTTGTGATAATTCCAAATCATGTTTTTTTTTTTTTTTTTCAAACGGTAATTCATTCAACACTTAAACGATAGAACTCCCATGTACAAGGAGGAGAGATGAGCATATGAGAACACCAAATAAACTTCAACTGACCATCTTTTACATTTACACACACTAGTAAAACTGCTTGCAAGTCACAATCTTTCACATAGTTTTTCCTAAAGTGTACAAATGCCCCTCAGCTGATGCCATAAACAACAAAGAAAACAGCAATCAGAGAATCAAGCTACCAAGGCAAATAGTGTTTAATTGGTACTTCCTACGGCACCGGCTTCTTTCCTATGTGGGAAACCATGGACCAAACTAGCATGGAAGTCCTTAGATCTTTCATGAACTGGTACATTTTTAAGCTGGACACGTATGACGAGCAATGTGATCAACTTTATATGAGCAAATCAAGAAAGGGGGATTTGTTGCACTCACCACACAATGATGCATTATGATCTCCATTTGTAGCGATGCTTGCAATTATCATGCCTTCAAATCCGTAAGTTCACTCAGGAAAGACTAATTAATTTGATCTTACCTTTGGAGATACCCAATTGATCACACTTTCCAGAACCAAATCCATAAACTTCATCTCCTGACACACGTGCAGCATATTGATTGCAGAAAACATCATACACTACAACAAATAGGTTATATCGATTAAAGGGAATGACTTCTTATAGTACAAAAATCCAAAGCTTTAAGCATGTAACGAAACATATGCATCTGCATAAATCAACTTAACTACACATGTGAAAAGATCCCTCGCATCTGAAAACAAGCATACGGAAATATACGATGAGCGTTACTAACCCTCCTCTAATTGTAAACAATGGGCTTAATTATACACACCGACCAATATTCAGTAAAATAACCATTAAAATGCATCAAATTGATTAACATTTCAGCTGACCAAATGCAGAAAGAACCACTTTTTCCATCATACAAAGCCAAGCTCACAACCGAACCCACTAAATCGCACAGATCGGAACCAGATCTAATCTTTACAAACCAGAATCGTAATAAATCTTAAAAATCAGACTTTGTTCCCAAGCACAAGTTAAACCAGAGAAACCAAGAAAACTAACTTATTTTCTCATAATCATCCTATTTTCCCAGAACATTGAAATTTTCCATGGAAAATTCAAGAAAACGAACCTGGAGATGCAGCGACTACGGGAGAAGATCGAGATCGAACCTGGCAACGCAGCAGCTGCAGGAGAAGATCAAGATCAAACCTGGAGATGCAGCTGCTACAGGAGAAGATGAGGAGGAAGGCTATGGGAAAAGGCAGCAGCAGGCAGAGAAGATGGAACGAAGAAGATAGAATTTTAGGGTTTGTTTTTTGGATGGTGTAAATATTGAAAAAGATAAGGGGTATTTGTGTCTTAAAATGTTATAATTTTATGTTCCATGGATGTGGAACAAGTCGTTCCAGGGGGAGGCGGAACCAAAATTCACCCAAAATTCGTCTCGCGGGACAACGCGTTCCACCCATTTTGGGCACACCAAACGTGGGATGGAACGCCTCATCCCACTCCGTTTTGTCCAGTCCCATGTACCAAATGGTACCTTTCGAAACCAAACGCACCGAGTCATATGATGTCTCATATACTATGACTTTTAAAGATGGCAAGAGCCAGAAAGAGCCAAGGTATTGTTTTTTTTTTTTTGTTTGGGAAATATTTTAAAATGAGACGATTTTTTAATTTTCACACAGAAATAGGACAAATCGACCATGCACATTATGTATAAAATCAAAATTATTAAAATACCCACATATAAATGGGTTATTCCTCTCATTTTCTTATTTCTCTCTCTTCCTTCCTCTCTCTCCTCTCACTTTCTCTCTCTACTCTCTCTCCCTTCCTCAGATCTTTGAGCTCTGATTTTGAAGCAATGGAAGTCCAAAGAGAGGCGAGAAGATTGAGCTGGGCTTTGGGTTCACCTCATACCTCTGATTTCGAACCAAAAGGATGCAAGAGAGAGGTGAGAAGAGTGGGCTCGGTTTTGTACCATATTTTATGTTTTGGCTGAAAAGTTCCGTTTTTTCCGGCGACTAAAGCTTCGGCAAGCATAGTAAGGTAGGGTGTTTAGTTTCAAGTTTCTTCATCAATGATTTATGGAATAAATTGGTTGTTTGTAAGATGAATTAATACTTAGAAATTAAATTAGGGTTTGTGTTTCATGTTGGGACGATGGGTTATGGAATAAATTTCAAGTTTTGATGTGCTACAAGAATGGGATGGAACAATTTCTGGTCAAGTGTTCAATTGCAGAAATTTGTGAAAATTTCCGTAATGTGCATGTGGTGCGCATATGGTGTGCATTATGGCTACATCTTAATATGAAAAACGGGAATGTTCACTAGTTGTAATGCACGTATGTTGTGCCCCAGAATTTAGAGAGTATGACCATAACCTAGTTGGCCTCAGCGAAATACAAAATTAAGAAAAACTTAGAGGATGTTAAGGGTCATGCGTGTTTGTGAGATAATGACAACGAGTATCATGTTTTCCACGTGCACGATTAAGTGGTGGCTGATATACATAACAAGACTGTCACTGTAACCTTATATGCATAACAATTATGTTTTAATTGTATCCCCTATATCAATATGTTGTCGTTAAAGTTTCTCTCGTTCTGTGCATATCTTGTGCATGTACTGTACATTTATGGGCATGTGGTGTGCATATAGTGTATTATGAGTAGATGGTGCGTATTACATCTTTGATACTCTTCGCATTAACGTAGTTTACTGCTTTTTCCTTTGATTCAGAGGCAGACCCTGAAAAACAAAAAAAAACGAACTGAGTTCATGAAATAATATATTAAGAAAAATTACATTTATTAGTGCTTCAAAATCTCATGCATTCCTTTTAAGTTAAAGGCCATTGGCGTGAAGAATAATTACTGGGTTGAGAATTATGACCCAAACCTGTATTTCATGCCCAGGTTCATTTTCTCAAAGGGTGTATATGCGTGTCCATCGCAGAGACACAGAGACACATAGAGATGAACAACGGCAAGCTGCTACCCTTGAGTTTCTGTTGGAAGAATTAGAACAATGATGTTTGGCATGAGCTCAAGAGCCTTATAGATAAACTTGTTTGTCACGCCTGCTTTAACCCCGAAAGTAGGGTTTAACCCCATTATCTGCATAATAAACAGAGTTTGAGAGGCAGAAACAATTGACACAAGGCTTCAGGAACACAAACGTCTGTCAAGTAAAAAAATGCCCCAATTTCTTAACAATTCTGACACTGTCGGTAACTCTTTTGGTGCAACAGTCATCCAATCTCTCCTCTCAAAATTGAAATGTTATGCCAAATGAAAGATCACAAAACAAAATTCAGTTTCCAAGTTCGTCTTAAATCCTATAAAATGCACGCACACAACAGCCTAAAATTGAACATTAGAATGTGGCATATGGAAGGAATCGCGAGATAAAAGTAATAACAAAACTTTTTGAAGCAAAAATGATGATGAACGGTAACCAAGATCCATGAATACTTCGTAAGTTGTAAGTGCAAGTTGTCGAAATTGCATTCCACTGTAACTACAAACCTTATAAAACCCAACCCAAAAATTCCATACGCATTCATCATCGTAGGCAAGCAAGATTTATGCACTTGCATATCTCCTAGGATATTATTAGCCAGTTTACTTCCCGAAACAAAGTTAATCAATCTTTATTTCCAAAACAGTTGAGTACTTGATCAAAATCTAGGGCAAATACATCCTTACCGTATCTCCATTCTTTACATACCAGTGGAGCTTATCAGGAAGCTGCATATTCAGAATTATGCTTTCAGAATTCTTCAAGGATAAGGATTCAACGTTCAACACCTCAGGTTTAAAAAAGGCAATTTGTGCAGACCAGATAAATTTAAAGGTAATGGGGTTGGTTGAATCCATTGCATAAATAAACAACATCCACAGCATTGTGTGAATACAGAGTCTGTTGGGTGATTCTATAGCAAGTCATAATACAGAATCGCTGAGGATACGATATTTGTTAGGTGAATACTATGGTCATGTCCTTTGAAAGGGAGCAAAAGTTTTCGTTTCTTCTCAATAAAATTAAGCAGAAATCCTAAAGGCCATTGAGTGATATTAAGATTCAGCCACAATTAAAGGAGAAGCACATCTCACTTGCACACTTTACATAATATTCACTAATACACAATCATTCATCCACAGCAGTTTTATTGACATGCTTGACCTGCAGGAGCAGCGTCGGCAGACACATGCACTATTACAATCTTCAACTGGCAGTGCTGCAATTCTCAGTTCAAGGCGCACGATGTAAACTGATATGAGGCATATGAAAGAGCACCGAGCCCCCAGCTGTCGTGGATTTGCTCAGCCTTTGCATCCGGACCAGCAGTCCCCACTGCTACATGCAACGGGTAGAAGTGATCTGGCCAAGGGTGCGCCATTTTCACATGCGGCGCCTTCTCCACATACTCGTTCACATCCTCGTACCTTCCTTCCAGAAGAGCTTCCTTGATCCACGTGCCAAATTCGAGAGCCCAAGGGACGGCACATGCATTGCTCTTTGTCTCCCTCTTCAATGCCCTTAAGTTGTGAGTGGCGCTGCCTGACCCCACTATAAGGACGCCCTCCTCCTTAAGGGGAGCCAGCGCCCTCCCCATGTTGTCAGGCCTAGTGTAAGTAGGGCGATCATCTGGGGTCTAAAAAAATTAGGAGTACCAAAATTATTAGGGTTATATATTTATATATGTTTTTATAAGAATATAAATTTATATAATTTGGTTTAGTGATAAAGAAATTTAACTAGATCTGGCGGTTTTGTTGTTTAAAATGAATAAAGAGGTCTTAGGTTCAAAACACCATGTGTGCTTATTTACATTCTAATTTTTACAAATTTCTTATCATAACAGTATAAATTTATAAAATTTGGCTAAATGATCAAGAAGTTTAATTAGAAGTAATGGTTTTTGTTGTTTAAAATTAACGAGAGGTCCTCTGACAGCCCATACCGAATTATTTGTAATGTTAGTGTGAAAAGAGGATTTTGCCCCTAGACGTTAATTAGCATTGTAGGGTGTTTGATTTGTTTTGGTTGGTGGGCTGCCATTTGGACCACACACACACTCACACACACCCATCCCTTTTTCCCCGTGACTCCCTCTCTCTTTTTTCTCTCGGATTTCCTTCCATTTCCCTTGCAAGTGTACGGACGAACTTCAAAACCAACCTTTCACGCACGGATCGACGTCTAGAAGGTAAGATTTGAACTCCTTGCAAGCTCCTGAGTACATCCATACCATTTTTAAAACTTGAAACCCTCGAAAACCCGAGAACCCAAGAACCCAGTTTTCATGCACTGTTCATGCATACGTAAATATGAAGGTTTCAGAGGATTCTAAGGTTATTGTGAGCTTTAAGACACTCTCACGAAGCTCGGGGAAGCATTTTGGAAGAAATTGGACGTTAGGAAACTCGAGAATAGTGAATTGCAGAGGTGACCGGAATATCGCGATTTTTCTGACGATATTCCATCGTTTTTGGGGCTTCAAACAGGTAAGGGAATGTTCTACAAGTTATGAACTTTAATTTGGTACTGATTTCATGAAATTTGGATGAAAAACGACTGAGATTTAAAGGTTTAAAGTTTTTCCCAGTTTCCGGCGACGGCGACGGAGTCTGGCGACTAGCCGAAGAAGAAAGGGGAATATTATGTTAAGATTAACGGAATATTCATAACAGTAGTTAACGTCGTCAGGTTAGTTTTAACGGAATATGCTTGCTTTTGGACGAAATATTCCCTAATGCCGTTAGGGATTCCGTCCGTGTGCCAGGCACGTGCCTGCGCGTGGCCGGCGCGTGGGGATGCGTGAGACCTCAGAAAGTTATTTTAAAAATATGGGGATGTTTGTGAGGTTGAGTAGATCATGTTGGTACATTCAAACACCCCATTTGAGCATTGTATGAGAAGTTATTACCTAGTTTTGGTTATGTGCATTAAATTGACTTTTATATAGTTGTTTCACATATAGGTGAGACCTATCCTGAGGACGAGCACAGTCACTCTAGGCTCAGGGGTTACGACCCTTCCACATACCAGTGAGTGGGCTTTTGGTTTTCCGTATATACCTATATACTTGAGAATGTTTATATGTTTTAAATGCCAGGCATAGTCTTTGCCTATTTAATTATGCATTAGTAATTGCACATATGTATGTTGGTGCTGCGGACGCACAGGTAAGTGCCAAATAAGTTATAGTTTATGGTTGTAACTAGTGTTTATGTAAAAATTGAGGATTATGTGAGATGTTTAGAGAGCTCATTAACATGCACCCTAGTGTTAGTGCTCCGCCAGAGTTGAGGGCCTAGGCTTCACGTGATCGTTCACCTTTCGCACCACACACGCTCAACTTGGATCCAAGGCAGGTGCCAGCCTGTCGTACACACCACTTTAGGTGGTTCTGACTTGTAGGTGGCTTGCGATACTCGCACAACCTTCACGTGATTGTAGCACTATAGCGTATTTATTTACACCCAGCTTGTCGTACAAACCACTTTAGGTGGTTCCAACTCGTGTGCAGGCATATTGTTGATGAGATAGATATATATAGTTGCTGAGATGTGAATTTGAGCTCTAGAATCAGCCTTACAGGTCACGTTAGGTGACTCCGGCTGACATATCATTGAAGGATTATTTTGGAAGATGACATGTTCATTTAAGCAACATCATTAGCATGCAATTAACAAATTAAAGGCGGAATCATGCTAGCATGCACTTAAAAACAAAACATTACCCATGAATGTTCAAAGCCTAGTAAAATGGTGAACCAATAATCAACTCAAAACAAAGTGAGTTGAAATATATACCTTTGTAGATTCCTCTTTGTATTTAAACAAAGGCTAATCACCCAAAGAGAGGGCCTTCATTCCTTGCATCTTAGATCTATGGATTTGGATGGATGAAAAAAGGTTTCTCCAAAGTTCCCAAAATTGAGAACCTCTAGTGATTCATCACCAAGGCATAATGAAGAAGAAATGAGTGACCTTGGAGGAGTTTGATTGCTAGATGATCCCTCCAAGGTGGCCGAAATTTTAGAGAGAAATGAGAGCTTGTGTTCTCATCCTTTCCCCAAAAACAACCCTTAATGAATTTTAGGCTATAAAGTCCTTTATATAGTCCCTTCAAATAAGTGACCTAATGGACCAAAAGCCCTATTCTTCTAACATGGCCGGCCTATAGGGTTTATTGGGCTTTCAAGCCCTTTGTTTATTCAAGTTGTCATACAACTTGAGTTAATGGGCTTGACATTCAAATCCCATTGGGCCTTGCGGCCCAAAACTAACCCGAGGTCTTTAACGAACTTATTCGTTTGATTAATTAACATATTAATTAATCCTAGCCTTAGATAAATAATTAAACCATTTAATTATTCTTACTCATCTCCGTTGTTTCTTCAAACTCTACCTTACTCGGTGAACGATCCATTAGGTTCCTTTTAGCGAGGCAGTGGGCGATTAAAACTCTTTCTAATCGATTGGGAATTGAAACTTACTTTCAATTCTCCCGTTAGTGATAATACACTTTTAGGGCTTCCACAAACCATGGTTGACGCCTAGCAGCATGTCATGGTTACCCAAGCTAATCAGAAGAGGTGGAGAACCTATTCAGTTTTAGGATTACAAATGCAATACGGTCTTTCTCTAATACAATACTCTTGACCACATTGTTTGGTTTGATACAATACTCTTGACCACATTGTTTGGTTTGATACAATACGGTCTTTCTCTAATACAATACTCTGGACTAGGCCTGCATGTTGTAGTGGTAGGTGGTGTCCCTCTCTGGCTAAACCGACAACTGGAAAACCGAGACGTCTTCCTCCGGGTACATCAACATGAGCGGGACCCATGCGTCGTGGTCGAGCCCCCACTTAACGTCCACATCCGTGAGGCTGAAGCCGAACGACGTAAACAGCTGCTTGACGTGGTTGGCGAGGTAGGGGGAGCTGGGGCCAGGGTACTTGATCATGTACATGGATTTGGGGATGCCATAGAAGTCGTAGATGGTGTCATGCCGGTCGGAAATGGAGTTGACGATGGGGACGCCGGTTTCCCAGTGTCCAAAGATGATGAGAATGGAGGTGTGTTTGTGAGGATAGACCATTTCCGTCCAAGGCTGGAGGAATTTTTTGGCCGGAAGCGACTCGTCAATGCTCAGCGTGGGCGATCCGTGCGATAGGTAGAATGTGTCATTCACCGCCATAAGAATCTTTTTCCTTTTTCGTTGAGAATTGAATTACCACAAAAATGAAAACCCAACAGCAAGAAATTTCTTCGATTTGGGAATTTGGAATTTGGGAATTTGATTTGGGATAAGGGGATTTGGATCCTCGCCAGATCCCCTCCCTAGGGATCCTAGGGATCAATGCACATGGACTGTTGATCAAAAATCATGCGGCCACATTTTTTTTCTTTTTTATATTTTTCACGCAAAACGAGGCTGCTTTACTTTAAAAATATAAAAAGCATTTAATTGTGGTAGCACGATTTCTGATCAACGGTCCACGTGCGTTGATCCCTAGGATCCCTATGGAGAGGATTCGGTGAGGATCCAAATCTGGGATAAGGAATAGGTATAGAAACCCTTTTCCTTATTGAATATTATTATAGTGATAGGTCGTAATCCAGGTTTGGTGAATGGGACTGGGATCACCTCTAGATCCCCTGCTGAGCAACCTGAGCAAAACATCACAACCTTTCATTTTCATCTTATCTTGTTTTACGTGAAAATTTCACCTTTTAAATTTATTTCTGGCCACAAGATCAAAAATAGAAGGATAGGATGTTTTGCTAAGTTTGCATTCGTATCTGCTTCGATCATTTTTCAATATAGATAGGTTTTTTTTATTAGCACCCCACAATATGTTGAATACACCCCTCATTAAAATTTAATATTAAATGACTTACATACCTAATATGTAATGTCAATTTCGACCATATAAGGTTTAAAAAAAAAAAAAAATCCAAATTACTTTTCACATGTATATCCCAAGTTTATTTATCTTCTTCAACTCTCAAAACCACGCTCATCAACGTTTCAGAAGCTTTACATGAGGTAAGACTTCATATTTTCATTGTTTTAGTGATTTCAACGACATCGGCATGCATATAGCTGTGTTATGAATGATATCCATTAAAAATAAATATGATTGATGATGAGAATCACACACTTAATAAACCTTAGCCACATTAGATCACAAAGATCCCTTGATTTTAAAAGCATCGTAACAACCTAATCTCTTCCTCCAATTCAATGATTAAATAACTAAATCCATTCCCATAATTCGATCAAAGGAAAAGAAGAGGAATCATCATCATCAACCCTAATATTTATTTAAGGGAATTGTTACTAGCACTTTATGACACACCCCGACCGAAATCGGAGCGTGCTGGCCGTCACACAAAGGTGACGTAGCCATGTGCACGTGCGGAAGCTAATAAAGTAGTAATATAAAAGTACGAACAATTAAAAACTAGCATACAAAGTACTAGAATAAGTGCTAGTAAGTGAGATACAAGTTCAGAGCAGGTCTATAGCAGCCCAAATAAAACGATAACAGTAGCACGCCCGAAGGCAGCCCTACAATAGGGAGTGTCTGTCAGAACGCCGAAGAGCTCTCAAAGGAAACCACCGCAACGGCTAAGCAACTAGAACCTGGAGGGGCGCAAAAACAAAAGCGTGAGTGGGCAAAAACAAAACTCTTTGAAAACCATTTAGCAAAATACATTCTAACCCCTCGCCGTAAAACCTGTATAGGTATGCCCAATATGCTCAAGGGTATGCCAAACATGCTCAAGATATGCCATGCCAAAGCCATAATATGAATGTAAATGCCCAGGTATAAAATCATATCAACGTCATAACATCTGGCAGCCGGAGTCACCTAACGTGACCTGTACGGCTGCATCTAGAGCTCAAATCTCAACTCTAAACTGAACCTGCCCACGAGTCGGAACCACTCAAGGTGGTCTGTACGACAGGCCTGGGTGTAACATATATATACGCTCTAGTGCTACGATCACGTGAAGACTGTGCGACTAATCGCGGGTCACCTACGAGTCGGAACCACCTAATGTGGTCTGTACGACAGGCCTATGCACCTAACTTGGATCCCAAGCTGAGCGTGTGGTGCGGGAGGTGAACATCACGTGAAGGACTGTGCCCTACTCTGGGCGGGAGCACTAACACCGGGGGTGCAGGTTATGAGCTCTCTAGGCATCTCAACCACTACTGAAACATAAACGTGAATGTCACTTACCTGGCACTTACCTGCGCGTCCACAGCACCCAATATGCGTATGTATATGTATGCCACTAATAAAGCATGCAATGATGCATAAACGATAATAATAAAGTGCATGGCATAAATCAATTACCCTTTTTAATCTATTTCTGGGAATATAAATGTATATAGGTATATACGGAAAACAAAAGCCCACTCACTGATATGTAGAAGGGTCGTAGCCCCCCTGCCTCGCGTGACCACGCTCGTCCTCGGGATACGTGTCACCTATATGCGAAATAACTACAAAAACGTCAACTTTAAAGCACATAACCAACTTCTCGAAGTAACTTCTCATACATTGCTCAAAATGGACAAATGAATATACCAACGTACTCTACACAACCTCAGGATCACAACCATAATTTTAAAATAATTTTTGGACCCCGCACGCGCCCCCACGCGCCAGCACAGGCACGGACCCACGCGCCCCCACGCGCGGTCACGTGCCAGGCATACTGACGGTGTCAACAGACGCCGTCAGGAATATTCCGTCAGTTTGACGGAATATTCCGTTAAATCTAACCGGATGCCATCACTTCCGTTGGGAATATTCCGTTAAACCTAACGGACTATTCCTCTTTCTTCTCCGATCAACTCTCGCCGGACTCCGGTCGCCGGAAAACTGGGAAAAGTTTAAACTCACTAATCTCCCTCGTTTCTCAACCGTTTTCTATGATTCTTGGACCAAAAGAAAGCCCTAAACTAGTAGAATCACGTTGGACCACTTTTAAAAGCTAAAAGTTACGCGATCATACCTGTCTCAAAACTCGAAAACCGGCCAACTTCGAACCAGGCCTTCCCGACGTCCAAATTCGTCCAACGAGCTACTCCGACGCTCCTTAGGACTTCACCAACACACCTACAAGCTTCAAATGTCCAAAAACTAAGTAAAATAATGTTGCATGAACAGTGCTCAAAACGGACATCGCGATATCGACGTGAAAACGTCGAAGTTCTTACCTGAAAATGGTACGTCTGTGTTCCCCTCGACTTCACGATCACAACTGTACGCTTGGTTTCCTCGATCCACTAAGATTTGGTGGGTTTTGTGTCTGTCCGTACGTATGTGTTTGTGATAACGGGAAGGAAGAGAGAGACAGATGAGAGACAGAGACAGAGAAAGGGTAGAGAGAGACAGGGAGTGTGCAGGTGTGTGTGTGTGGCCCTAAGCTTGCCAACACCACACAAAACAACCCAAAACAATAATACGAAACAAGTTAGGGGTAAAAGGGTCATTTCATATGCACGTTTCCGCTGCTTCCGGGACGGGATGTCACAACCTTCCCACCTTATTAGAATTTCGTCCCGAAATTCAAAACAACCAAGTATAGTGGTCAAAGAACAATCGAGGATACAAATCCCTCATTCGATCTTCTGTCTCCCACGTAGCTTCCTCAACTGAATGATTCCTCCACAGAACCTTCACTAAATTTACCGTCTTGTTCCTCAGAACCTTCTCTTTCCAATCTAGTATCGTCACCGGCTCCTCCTCGTACGTCAAATCTGGGTTAATCTCAAGCGGTTGAGGAGGTATCACGTGAGATGGATCAGCAACATAGTGTCGGAGCATAGACACGTGAAAAACATTATGCACTCTAGCCAACTCCGGAGGCAACTCCAACCTGTAAGCTACCTCACCAACTCGTTCTGTGACCACGTATGGTCCGATGTACCTGGGACTCAACTTCCCCTTCTTTCCGAACCGCACAACACCTCTCCACGGTGAAAGCTTCAGAAATACCCAATCTCCGACCTCATACGTTCTGTCCGTAGCATGCCGATCCGCCAGACTCTTCTGCCTGTCCTGAGCTGCTTTCAGGTTAGACTTGATCACCTGAACGTTCTGAGTAGTCTCCTCAACAATCTCTGGACCTACTAAGACTCTTTCTCCAACCTCTGACCAACACAACGGTGTGCGACAAGCTCTGCCATACAAGGCCTCAAATGGCGCCATGCCAATGCTCGAATGAAAACTGTTGTTGTAAGCAAATTCCATCAAATCTAACCGCTGGTGCCAAGCATCACTAAACTGCAACACCGAAGCTCGCAGCATATCCTCCAAAGTCTGAATAGTTCTCTCTGACTGTCCGTCTGTCTGTGGATGATACGCCGTACTGTAAAGTAACCTCGTGCCCAAAGCTTCCTGGAAAGCTACCCAAAACTTCGATGTAAATCGTGGATCTCGATCCGAAATAATGCTCACAGGGACACCGTGGTACTTCACAACCTTCGAGATGAACAACTCCGCTAAACGGCTCAAGGAATACTTCTCTCTCACTGGAATAAAATGAGCCGACTTAGTGAGTCGATCAACGATCACCCAAATGCCATCAAAGCCATTTTGTGTACGCGGCAACTTGTACACAAAATCCATGGTGATATTTTCCCATTTCCACTCCGGAACGGGAAGCGGCTGCAACAACCCAAACGGCTTCTTCCTTTCTGCTTTAACTTGCTGGCAAACAGCACATCTACTCACATACTCGGCTATCTCCCTCTTCATACCTGGCCAATAATAAAACGGTCGAATGGTATGATACATTTTAGTAGCTCCTGGATGCATGGCATAAGCCGAGATATGTGCTTCATCGAGAATTTCTTTCTTCAACTCCACACTATTAGGCACGAACATTCTACCCTCTAGCATCAACATGCCATCAGAATCGCGAACTCTGAGGTCTCGCCTCCTTCCTTGCTCTCTAGCTTGAATAAGTTCTTGAGTCTCCTGATCAGTTACCTGAACTTCAAGCACCCGGTCGACCAAAATTGGCCTGACTTGGAAATTAGCAAGTAAAGCCACATCTCGGTCCTCCGCTTCTAACCTTACTCCCGTAAAGATAGTGTCTCCACAACTTCAACGCAAAAATGATAGCAGCCAACTCCAAATCATGTGTAGGGTAATTCATCTCATGAGGTTTTAACTGCCGCGAAGCATAAGCAATCACTCTACCATGCTGCATCAATACACATCCCAGACCATTCAAGGAAGCATCACTATAAACCTCGAAATCACCACTATCGTCTGGGAGTGCCAAAACAGGTGCATGAGTGAGACAATGCTTCAACTGCTGGAAACTCTGTTCACACCTATTATCCCAATCAAATTTAACATCCTTCCTCGTTAACCTCGTCAACGGCAAGGCAATCACCGAAAAATCCTTAACGAATCTCCGATAATACCCCGCCAAGCCAAGGAAACTTCTCACCTCGGTGACGGTCCGCGGTTGTTCCCAGCTCTCTACCGCTGCAACCTTCTGAGGGTCAACCAGAATACCCTGAGCAGAAATGACGTGCCCCAAGAACGCAACTTGGTCTAACCAGAACTGGCACTTGCTAAACTTAGCATATAACTGGTGTTCCCTCAACCTTTTCAACACCAAAGTAAGATGTCGAACATGCTCCGCTTTCGACTTAGAATACACCAGAATATCGTCAATGAAGACAATGACAAATCTATCCAAGTAAGGCTGGAATACTCGGTTCATCAAATCCATAAAGGCGGCTGGTGCATTCGTCAACCCAAATGGCATAACCAGAAACTCGTAATGACCGTAACGAGTTCTGAATGCCGTCTTAGGGACATCATCCTTACTGATCTTCAGCTGATAGTACCCAGACCTCAAGTCTATCTTCGAAAACACACAAGCACCTCTCAGCTGATCGAACAAATCATCGATACGAGGCAATGGATAACGGTTTTTAATCGTCACCCGATTGAGTTGCCTGTAATCGATGCACAACCTCAAAGTTCCATCCTTTTTCCTCACAAACAACACTGGAGCGCCCCAAGGCGAAGTACTAGGCTGGATAAATCCCTTATCCACTAACTCTTGCAGCTGAACTTTCAATTCCCTTAACTCCGCGGGAGCCATACGATAAGGAGCTAAAGAAATGGGATTTGTACCTGGAAGCAACTCGATAGTGAACTCTACGTCTCGATCTGGGGGTAAACCAGGTAAATCCTCAGGGAATACATCAGGGAAGTGTCTGACCACTCTCACATCCTCAACTCTGCTAGTAACAGCCTCATCTAGCACCACATGAGCCAGATACCCCTGACAACCCTTAGATAACAACTTTTTCGCTCGCAGCGCCGAAATAACGCCATGTCTCACTCCACTCTGCTCACCCACGAAAGTAACCACAGGTAGTCCAGGTCGGTGAAATGTAACTACTTTCCCGTAACAGTCAATGTTGGCACGATAGAAGTGCAACCAATCCGTGCCCAAAATCACATCAAAGTCCACAATATCTAACGGGATAAGATCGGCTGACAGCGCAACACCCTCTACGATCACTGGACATCCTGGGTACACACAATCTACAACACAACTTTCTCCTCTAGGCATAACAAACTCTAAATCATACCCTAGAGGTGTGGGGCGAGGTTGCGTCACTTGAGCAAATGTATGAGAAATTACGGAATGTGTAGCTCCACAATCAATTAAGACTCTAGCGAAACAACCAAGAATGTTCAACGTACCCATAATCAAGTCCGGGTTGTTCTGAGCGTCCTGCAAAGAAATATTGTGAAGACGCCCCTGTCCCTGCTGACGCCCGCCTCGGCCTCTGCTCGCCTGAATGCCACGTCCCTGAGCACCACGCCCCTGACTGGGCTGACCCGACTGTCTCGAAGACCCTGCACTGCTAGTGGCAATCTCCCCCTGCTGATACTGTCCTCCCTGATACCACTGTGAACCACCCGCTGGAGCTGGAGGATACGGCATATAGCCGCCTGAATACTGGAGATAACCACCATGGGAAAAAGGATCCTGAGGGTACTGATACTGCCCCGGAGCATAAGGGACAGCATCACCCTGATAGTGGTAAGCACCACCTCGACTCGTCTGGCCGTAGCTACTAGGACCCTGGATCTGCTGGAGTGGTGCAGGCGGTGGCATAAAGGTCTGCTGTGGTTTCTGCTGCTGCTGACCTTGGGGACAATTCGCCGCTCTATGTCCCACCTGTCCGCATGTGAAGCACCCGTTACTGCCACGTCTACACTCGCCGAAATGCCGGTTGCTACACCTACGACAAACTGGGGCTCTGCCTCGCCCACCATCGCCCTGCCTCTGGCCTCTAGCGCCACCCGCAAATCTACCTCCACGGCCCTGTCCAGTGGCACTGAAGCCACCACTCGAAGAACTCGAGCTAGCTCCACCTCTTTTGAAGTTCTGAGTCTGACGGGGCCCGAGCGATGCCTGACCTTTTCCTTTATCATCTTTCTTCTGGTTGCTATCCTTCTCCTCATCAGTATCGCTCGACATATTCTCCGAATCCTCGATCCTCAGCAGTATCTCATAGAAGTCCCTGTAAGTCTCGCTGTGGACAGTAGACGCCATAGAACGCCACTTCTTCCTGGTGCCCAAACGGAAAAGACGGAGCATCTCTGCCGGATTACCAGCGACATCAGGGTGATAACGAGATAAGTCCGTAAACTTCCGGTAGTACTCATTCGCTGACATCTTCCGCTGCTTCAGGTCGGTAAACTCCTGCTTCTTCCGGTCAATGTACTCAGGGGGCACATACCTTCTCCTAAACAACTCAGTAAAAACATTCCAATCAATCCTCTGATCCGGAGTCAACCTACGAAGCTCCTGCTCCCACCAAGCTGCCGACTCCGTATCCAAAAACCACGAGGTCGTCTCGACCCACCTCTCCATAGGTAAGTTCCCCTGATTATGCAGCACGCGGAAAGTCTTCTCTAAGTGTTCTAGCCAGCGCTCTGCGCCCTCATGCCCCTCACTGCCCTTAAACTTATCCAACTTCAGGTTGTACATGGTCTCCAGAGGAGTCCTCTGGGGAGGGCGCATCACTGACTGAAGGGCTACAGCAAAAGCTTCCCCCAACTGAGTAAGATCGGGGAAACTAGGCTCAGAAGAGCGACGGGGTTCCCGACGAGGCGGCATAGTTCTGACAGAAGACACCAAAACCATTAGAATACTCACACAGACACAGGACTGCCAAACCTAGGCTCTGATACCAAACTGACACACCCCGACCGAAATCGGAGCGTGCTGGCCGTCACACAAAGGTGACGTAGCCATGTGCACGTGCGGAAGCTAATAAAGTAGTAATATAAAAGTACGAACAATTAAAAACTAGCATACAAAGTACTAGAATAAGTGCTAGTAAGTGAGATACAAGTTCAGAGCAGGTCTATAGCAGCCCAAATAAAACGATAACAGTAGCACGCCCGAAGGCAGCCCTACAATAGGGAGTGTCTGTCAGAACGCCGAAGAGCTCTCAAAGGAAACCACCGCAACGGCTAAGCAACTAGAACCTGGAGGGGCGCAAAAACAAAAGCGTGAGTGGGCAAAAACAAAACTCTTTGAAAACCATTTAGCAAAATACATTCTAACCCCTCGCCGTAAAACCTGTATACTTCCCAGAAAATAAACATATATACGTATGTATAGGTATGCCCAATATGCTCAAGGGTATGCCAAACATGCTCAAGATATGCCATGCCAAAGCCATAATATGAATGTAAATGCCCAGGTATAAAATCATATCAACGTCATAACATCTGGCAGCCGGAGTCACCTAACGTGACCTGTACGGCTGCATCTAGAGCTCAAATCTCAACTCTAAACTGAACCTGCCCACGAGTCGGAACCACTCAAGGTGGTCTGTACGACAGGCCTGGGTGTAACATATATATACGCTCTAGTGCTACGATCACGTGAAGACTGTGCGACTAATCGCGGGTCACCTACGAGTCGGAACCACCTAATGTGGTCTGTACGACAGGCCTATGCACCTAACTTGGATCCCAAGCTGAGCGTGTGGTGCGGGAGGTGAACATCACGTGAAGGACTGTGCCCTACTCTGGGCGGGAGCACTAACACCGGGGGTGCAGGTTATGAGCTCTCTAGGCATCTCAACCACTACTGAAACATAAACGTGAATGTCACTTACCTGGCACTTACCTGCGCGTCCACAGCACCCAATATGCGTATGTATATGTATGCCACTAATAAAGCATGCAATGATGCATAAACGATAATAATAAAGTGCATGGCATAAATCAATTACCCTTTTTAATCTATTTCTGGGAATATAAATGTATATAGGTATATACGGAAAACAAAAGCCCACTCACTGATATGTAGAAGGGTCGTAGCCCCCCTGCCTCGCGTGACCACGCTCGTCCTCGGGATACGTGTCACCTATATGCGAAATAACTACAAAAACGTCAACTTTAAAGCACATAACCAACTTCTCGAAGTAACTTCTCATACATTGCTCAAAATGGACAAATGAATATACCAACGTACTCTACACAACCTCAGGATCACAACCATAATTTTAAAATAATTTTTGGACCCCGCACGCGCCCCCACGCGCCAGCACAGGCACGGACCCACGCGCCCCCACGCGCGGTCACGTGCCAGGCATACTGACGGTGTCAACAGACGCCGTCAGGAATATTCCGTTAAATCTAACCGGATGCCGTCACTGCCGTTGGGAATATTCCGTTAAACCTAACGGAATATTCCTCTTTCTTCTCCGATCAACTCTCGCCGGACTCCGGTCGCCGGAAAACTGGGAAAAGTTTAAACTCACTAATCTCCCTCGTTTCTCAACCGTTTTCTATGATTCTTGGACCAAAAGAAAGCCCTAAACTAGTAGAATCACGTTGGACCACTTTTAAAAGCTAAAAGTTACGCGATCATACCTGTCTCAAAACTCGAAAACCGGCCAACTTCGAACCAGGCCTTCCCGACGTCCAAATTCGTCCAACGAGCTACTCCGACGCTCCTTAGGACTTCACCAACACACCTACAAGCTTCAAATGTCCAAAAAATAAGTAAAATAATGTTGCATGAACAGTGCTCAAAACTGACATCGCGATATCGACGTGAAAACATCGAAGTTCTTACCTGAAAATGGTACGTCTGTGTTCCCCTCGACTTCACGATCACAACTGTACGCTTGGTTTCCTCGATCCACTAAGATTTGGTGGGTTTTGTGTCTGTCCGTACGTATGTGTTTGTGATAACGGGAAGGAAGAGAGAGACAGATGAGAGACAGAGACAGAGAAAGGGTAGAGAGAGACAGGGAGTGTGCAGGTGTGTGTGTGTGGCCCTAAGCTTGCCAACACCACACAAAACAACCCAAAACAATAATACGAAACAAGTTAGGGGTAAAAGGGTCATTTCATATGCACGTTTCCGCTGCTTCCGGGACGGGATGTCACACTTTAAAAATCTCATTTTGCACTCCAAATTTTTGAAAAATAAACTTATGAGAAGTATCGAATGAGATTTTTGAAGTGCTAATAAGAATTTCCTTATTTAATCCCCATTACCTACTGCTACTGCTCCTACTCCTACTCCTACTCTATATAAAGCTCTAAACTTCTATAGCTACCATTATTTTTTTTTGGATTTTTATCTTCCTCATCTTCCTCATCCACGGTTGTGAAAATCATCTTCCTCATCTACTGGTACAGAATACCCACAACCTTCCACCTCTTTCCATGGAAAGAATAGAGAAGGAAAAATTAGGTTCCCATCCTTATTTTTCCTACTCCATTGATTAAAACCATATTCATTTTCAATTTTTTATCAAGATCCTAAGATTTTAATTAACATCATTAATTATTAGGAAAACTAATGAAAAGAGCTTGAAAACTTTGAGTTTTAACGATAAAGACAAAATAAAGGGTAAAGTGAATAGTATCAGGATTGACTTTTTAGTGTAAAAATGTGGTTTTTCGTTAAAATGAATAATACCGGAAGCTTTTCGTTAAAATTCCCTTAATTATTTCAATAATAAAATATTTTTTATTTCTAAATATATTCATATAGTGTTGGAAACATTAAATTTTTTATATTTATATTCATGGCTAAATTTTTTTATCATATATTTTTATTTTTAGTTTGTACCCATTTTTAATTTGCAACCTTTTTTTTTAAATTTGTACAATTTTCTTTTCAGTTTCAATTTGTACCCATATATTAATTCCTTTTTGTGCCCATATTTTTTAAACTTTTATTTGCATTTGTACCCATATTTTTCAATTTATTTGTACCCATTTTTAATTTTACTAAATGTACCCATGCTAATTATGTGACAGCCCATCCCAAATTATTCGTACCGTAGGTGTGAAATGATGATTTTGCCCTTGGCGGGTATTTGTCATTTTGGGATGATTGTTTTGTAGTTTTGTTGGTTGCATCTGGACCACACACTCATCCATATCCACATCATCTCATTCCCCCGTGTATCTCTCTCTGTCTCAAACTCTCTCTCTCTTTCCTTCTCACTTGTACAGACGGGGCTCAAAACCATTGCAAATGTTGCAGGTCAAAGTGAAAAATGGTGCTCTTGTGTTCGTGAGGATCATACGAGTTCAACCATACCAATTTCACGTAAGGAATCCTTCAATTTCACGTCGAACTAGGAATCTCCGAATTGGTCACTGTTCATGCACACATGAAATATTGTTTTTCAGGGAATTTGAAGCTTATAGGAAGCTTAGTGAGGTCCTTTGGAAGCTCGGGGTGGTGCGTTGAGTGGAATTGGACGTCGGGAAAGCTAATTTTGAAGTTGGCCGATTTTTCTTGATTTTTCCGGCGAGATCCTGTGATCTTTGAGGTTTCAAACAGGTATATGTTGTTCTACTCATCCCCAGCTTTCCACTGGTGCAAATTTCATAGAAATTGGTGAAGAAACGAGTGAGAACGAAAGGTTTGAAGTTTTTCCAAGTTTCCGACGACCGGAGACTCGCCGAAGAAGATGATGGAATATTTCGTCAGTTTGGACGGAATATTCTAACGCAGTCAGTCAGATTTAACGGAATCCGTTAGGGTTTAACGGAATATTCCTGACGATGTTAAATGTCGCCGTCAGTGTGACTAGCACGTGGCCTCGCGTGGGGGACGCGTAGGTCAGTGCACTCGCCAGTGCGTGGCGGCACGTGGGGTCTCGGAAAATTATTTTAAAAATATGGGGATGTTCGTGAGGTTGAGTAGATCACGTTGGTATATCCAAACATCCTTTGGTTATGTGCTTTAAATTGATGATTTTATAGTTGTTTCGCATATGGGTGAGGCAAGGGGGTTACGACCCTTCCACATATCAGTGAGTGGGCTTTTGGTTTTCCGTATATACCTATATACTTGTGGTTTTTCCCAGAAAATGAAATGGAATGTTTATATGTTTTAAATGCCATGCATAGCATTTGCCTATTTATTTATGCATTAGTAGTTGCATATATGTATGTTTAGTGTTGCGGACGCACAGGTACGTGTCAAGTAAGTTTATGGTGTATGATTGTGAATTAGTGGTTATGTGAGATGCATAGAGAGCTCATAACCTACACCCCCGATGTTAGTGCTCCCGCCCAGAGTAAGGCACAGTCCTTCACATGATGTTCACCTCTCGCACCACATGCTTATCTTGGATCCAAGTTAGGTGCACAGTCTTGTCGTACATACCACTATAGGTGATTCCGACTCGTAGGTGACTTGCGATTATTCGCCCAGTCTCCACATGATCGTAGTACTTGAGCGTATTTATTTACACCCAATCCTGTTGTACAGACCACTTTAGGTGGTTCCGACTTGTGTGCAGGTATAGTTAGTGAGTTGGGGATTTAAGCTCTAGATTCAGCCGTACAGGTCACATTAGGTGACTCTGGCTGACATGTTACTTGCATTGATTGACATTACCTGGGTTACTTACATTTTATGTGGAGGCATTCGACATGGCATATTTCTGAACATGTTTTTGATATATATGTGTATATTCTATTTTCTAGGAAATTATACAGGTTTTGCGACGAGGGATTAGAACTTTTGATAATGAAATGATTTTGAAAAGCTTTGTTTTTGCCCACTCATATTTTCTGTTTTGCGCCCCTCCAGGTTCTAGTTAAAAGCAGCTTTGGTGGTTCACAAGGACTTGATGGTGGTTCTGGCAGAACATCACAAATGTAGGATCACCTTTGGGTGTTGTGTAATTAGTATTCATTCTTCTGGACTGCATTTATGCTTTTTGTGCTCTGATTATGTTTATCCCATTTAGTCTCACACTAATGTGTTACTTTAACTAGTTTATTTAGTAGTTTGGTTTTTATTTATTCGTACTTTTATTATTATCTGTTGCTTTTGCACTGTGTACATGGTTACGTCACCCTCACGTGATGGCCAGCACGCCTTGATTCCGGTCGGGGTGTGTCAGTTTCGTATCAGAGCATACGTTTGGCAGTCCTGCTTATTGTGTGAGTGTTCTAATTGTTTTGGTGTCTTCTGTCAAAACTATGCCGCCTCGTAGAGAATCACGTCGCTCAGTTGAGCCTAGTTTCCCCGATATAGCTCAGTTTGGGGAAGCTATTGCTACTGCTATTCAGTCTACGCTCCGCCCTCCTTAGAGGACTCCTCTAGAGACCGTGTATAATCTGAAGCTGGATAAGTTTAAGGGTCATGAAGGATATGAGGGTGTTAAGCGGTGGCTGGAGCATATTGAAAAGACTTTTCAAGTATTGCAGAGTAAGGGAAATCTTCATTTTGAAATGTGGGTTGAGACGACCTCATGGTTCTTAGGTAAAGAATCGGCATCCTAGTGGGAACAGGAGGTCCGTCATTTGACCCTAGAAGAAAGGGCTGATTGGGAAGTGTTTAAGCAGTTGTTTAGGAAAAAGTTTGTGCCCTCTAAGTACATTGATCGTAAGAAGCAAGAATTTACCGAGTTGAAGCAGGGGAAGTTAATGGTGAATGAGTAGTATCGGAGATTCACTGATTTGTCTCGTTATCATCCGGAGCTTGTTGCCAATCCGGTTGAGATGCTTCGTCGTTTCAGATTGGGTACTAAGAAGAAGTGGCGTTCTATGGCAACCACTACTCCTTGCGACTCTTATCAAGAGTTCTATGAGATTGTGTTGAGGATTGAGGATTCTGAAGATATGCCTAGCAAGAGTGAGGAAGAAGAAAAAGATGGCAATCAAAGGAAAGACGATAAAGGCAAAGGTCAAGCATCTCAAGGACCTCGCAAGACTCAGAGTTTTAAGCAGAATGGAGCTAGTTCCAGTTCTTCCAGCGTAGGTTTTAGTGCCACTGGTCAAGGAAGAGGTGGTAGATTTTCTGGGAGTCCTAGAGGCCGGAGATAGGGCTATACTGGTAGAGGAAGAGCTCCGTTGTGCCGCAGGTGTAACAATCGGCATTTTGAAGAATGTAGGAGAGGCAGCAGTGGATGTTTTACTTGTGGGCAAATAGGACATGGAGCTGCAAATTGTCCTCAGAATCAGCAGAGGCCCTAGCAGTCTTTCTTACCACCACCTGCGCCGATCCAGCAGGTTCCAGGGCCTGGTAGTTATGGCCAGATGGGTCGTGGTGGTGCTTACTATTATCAGGGTGATGCCGTTCCTTATGCTCCAAGGCAATATTCGTATCCCCAAGATCCTTATTCTTAGAGTGGGTATCCTCAGTACTCCGGAGGTTATATGCAGTATCCTCGCATTCCAGTGGGTGGATCTCAGTGGTACCAGGGAGGATAGCCTCAGCAGGGAGTGATTACTACCAGTAGTGCGGGATCTTCAAGGCAGTCTGGTCAGCCTAGTCAGGGGTGTAATGTGCAGGGTCAAGGTGGTCAGACTAGAAGAGGTTGTAATGGACGACAGCAGACCCAGGGACGCATCCACAATATTTCTCTGTAAGATGTTCAGAATAATCCAGACTTGATCATGGGTACGTTAAATATCCTTGGTTATTTTGCTAGAGTATTGATTGATTGTGGTGCGACACATTTTGTTGTTTCTCATACATTTGCTCAAGTGACGCAACCTTACCCTACACCTCTAGGGTATGATTTAGAGTTTGCTATGCCTAGAGGGGAGAAATGTTATGTCGATTGTGTGTATCTAGGATGTCCAGTGATGGTGGAGGATGTTGTATGCTAGATGACCTTATCCCGTTAGATATTGTTGATTTTGATGTGATTTTGGGCACAGATTTGTTGCATTTTAATCGTGCCAACATAGATTGTTACAGGAAAACTGTTACCTTCCATCTTCCTGGATTACCTCTGGCACTTTTGTGGGTGAACAGAGTGGGGTGAGACATGGCGTTATTTCTGCTGTGCGAGCAAAAAGGTTGTTATCAAAAGGTTGCCAGGGATACTTAGCTCATGTAGTGTTGAACGATGTTGCTCTTAGTAGCATGGAGGACATAACGGTAGTCAAGCATTTTCCTGATGTATTCCCTGATGATTTACCTGGATTGCCGCCAGACCGAGATGTGGAGTTCACTATTGATTTGCTTCCAGGTACTAATCCTATATCCTTAACTCCTTATATAATGGCTCTTACTAAGTTGAGGGAATTGAAAATCCAGTTGCAAGAATTAGTGGATAAAGGTTTTATTCAACCTAGTACTTCACCCTAGGGAGCTCCAGTGTTGTTTGTGAGGAAGAAAGACAGAACTTTGAGACTATGCATTGATTACCGGCAATTGAATCGAGTAACAATTGAAAATCGTTATCCATTGCCGCGTATAGATGATTTGTTTGATCAGATGCAAGGTGCTTGTGTATTTTCCAAGATTGATTTGAGGTCTGGTTATTATTAGTTGAAGATCAGTGGTGAAGATGTTCCTAAGACAGCTTTCAAGACTCGTTATAGTCATTACGAGTTTATGGTAATGCCATTTGGATTAACGAATGCGCCAGCAACTTTTATGGATTTGATGAACTGAGTATTCCAACCGTATTTGGATAGGTTTGTCATTGTCTTTATTGACGATATCCTGGTATACTCTAAGTCTAAATCTGAGCATGTTCGACATCTTACTTTGGTGTTGAAAAGGTTGAAGGAACACCAACTGTATGCTAAGTTTAGCAAGTGCCAATTTTGGTTAGATCAAGTGGCATTTTTGGGACACGTCATATTTGCTCAAGGTATTTTGGTGGATCCTCAAAAGGTAGCAGCAGTGGAGAATTGGGAGCAGCCACGGACCATCTCTGAGGTGAGGAGTTTTCTTGGCTTAGCAGGATATTACTCAATGGTTTGTAAAGGATTTTTCCGTGATTGCTTTACCACTGGGGATGCTAACTAGGAAAGATGTTAAATTTGAGTGGGATGATAATTGTGAGCAGAGTTTCCAGCAATTAAAGTATTGTCTCACTCATGCACCTGTTTTGGCACTCTTGGATTATAGTGGTAATTTCGAAGTCTACAATGATGCTTCCTTAAATGGTCTAGGATGTGTGCTAATGCAGCATGGTAGGGTGATTGCTTATGCTTCACGATAATTAAAGCCTCATGAGTTGAATTACCCTACGCATGATTTGGAGTTAGCGGCCATTATCTTTGCTTTGAAGATATGGAGACATTATCTTTATGGAGAAAAATGTAAGATCTTTACGGATCATAAGAGTCTTCAATATCTTTTCACTCAAAGAGACCTTAATCTTTGTCAACGGAGATGGTTGGAATTGCTTAATGATTATGATTGCACGATTGATTATCACCCTGGTCGTGTGAATGTGGTAGTTGATGCACTTAGCAAAAAATCTTAAGGCCGTATTAACGCGTTGTACGTTAGTCGTGTTCCTCTTCTGGTAGACTTGAGATCAACTGGAGTGCGGTTAGAGGTAGAAGATCAAGAGGTAGCCTTACTTGCTAATTTTCAAGTTAGGCCGATTTTAATTGATCGTGTACTTGAAGCCCAGATGGTTGATGAAGAGACCCAGGAAATAATTCAAGCAAGGAATCAGGGGAAGAAGAAAGACTTCAGAGTTTGAGAATCAGATGGCATGCTTATGTAGGAGAGTAGAATGTATGTGCCGAATAATTTGGAATTAAAGAAAGCAATTCTTGATGAAGCGCATATCTCAGCTTATGCAATGCATCCAGGAGGTACTAAAATATATCATACCATTCGACCATTCTATTATTGGCCAGGTATGAAAAGAGAGATAGCTGAGTATGTGAGTAGGTGTGCCATTTGCGAACAGGTTAAAGCTGAAAGGAAGAAGTTGTTTGGGTTGTTGCAGCCGCTTCTCGTTCTAGAGTGGAAATAGGAAAATATTACTATGGATTTTGTGTACAAGCTTCCGAGTACACATAATGGTTTTGATGGCATTTGGGTAATAGTTGATCGGCTTACTAAGTAAGCGCATTTTATTCCAGTGAAGGAAAAGTATTCTTTAAGTCGAGTAGCTGAATTATTCATATCGAAGATTGTGAAGTACCATGGTGTTCCAGTGAGTATTGTCTCGGATCGTGACCCAAAATTTACTTCTAAATTTTGGGTGGCTTTTCAGGAAGCTTTGGGTACGAGATTACTCTACAGTACGACATATCATCCTCAGACAAACAGACAATCAGAGAGGACCATTCAGATGTTGGAGGATATGTTGAGATCTTCGCTGTTGCAGTTTAGCGATTCTTGGCATAAGCGGTTGCCTACAACAACGACTTTCATTCGAGTTTAGGCATGTCACCATTTGAGGCACTGTATGGTAAATCTTGTCGTACACCCTTATGTTGGTCAGAGGTCGGACAACGAGTTTTGGTGGGCCCCGAGATTGTAGATGAGACTACTTAGAATGTTCAGGTAATTAAGTCTAACCTGAAAGTGGCCCAGGATCGACAAAAGAGCTTAGCGGACAGGCATGCCATTGGCAGGGTGTATAAAGTTGGTGATTGGGTGTTTCTGAAGCTTTCACCGTGGAGAGGTGTAGTACGATTCGAAAAAAAAGGTAAGTTAAGTCCCAGGTATATCGGACCATACTTGATCACCAAGTGAGTTGGTGAAGTGGCTTACAGGCTTGAGTTGTCTTCTGAGCTGGCTAAAGTGCATAATGTTTTTCATGTGTCCATGCTTCGTCATTACGTTGCGGATCTGTCGCATGTGATACCTCTTTAACCATTGGAAATTAACCCGGATTTAACATATGAACCAGTAACAATTCTGGATTGGAAGGAAAAGGTTCTGAGGAACAAGACTGTTAGTTTAGTGAAAGTTTTGTGGAGGAATCACTCAGCGGAGGAGGCTACTTGGGAAACACAAGACCGGATGAGATATTTGTATCCTCGTTTGTTCTATAATTACTAGTGGTTTGTTTGAGTTGTTGTTATGAATTTCTGGACGACATTTTCTTAAGGGGGTAGGTTGTGACAGCCCATCTCGAATTATTTGTACCGTATGTGTGAAATGATGATTTTTCCCTTGGCGGGTATTTGTCATTTTGGGGTGATTGTTTTGTGGTTTTGTTGGTTGCATCTGGACCATATACTCACCCACATCCACATCATCTCTTTCCCTCATGTATCTCTCTCTGTCTCTCTCTCTCTCTCTCTCTCCTTCTCACTTGTGTGGACGGGGCTCAAAACCCTTGCAAACGTTGCAGATCGAAGTGAAAAATGGTGCCTTTGTGTTTGTGAGGATCATACGAGTTCAACCATACCAATTTCAGGTAAGGAATCCTTCGATTTGACGTCGAACCAGGAATCTCCGAATTGGTCACTGTTCATGCACACGTGAAATATTGTTTTTCAAGGAATTTGAAGCTTATAGGAAGCTTAGTGAGGTCCTTAGGAAGCTCGGGGTGGTGCACTGAGTGGAATTGGACGTCGGGAAAGCTAGTTTTGAAATTGGCCTATTTTTCTTGATTTTTCTGGCGAGATCCTGTGATCTTTGAGGTTTCAAACAGGTATAATGTTGTTCTACTCATCTCCAGCTTTCCATTGGTGCAAATTTCATAGAAATTGGTGATGAAACGAGTGAGAACGAAGGGTTTGAAGTTTTTCCAGGTTTCAGGCGACTGGTGACTCACCGGATAAGATGACGGAATATTCCGTCAGTTTGGACGAAATATTCTGACGCTGTCAATTAGATTTAATGGAATCCGTTAGGATTTGACAGAATATTCCTAATGGCGTTAACTGATGCTGTCAGTGTGACTGGCACATGGCCGCGCTTGGGGGACGCGTAGGTCTGTGCACTCGCCAGCGTGTGGGGTCTCAGAAAATTATTTTAAAAATATGGGGATGTTCGTGAGGTTGAGTAGATCACGTTGGTATATCCAAACATCCCATTTGAGCATTGTATGAGAAGTTATTACCTAATTTTGGTTATGTGCTTTAAATTGACGATTTTATAGTTGTTTCGCATATAGGTGAGACCCATCTTGAGGATGAGCGCAGTCACTCGAGGTAAGGGGGTTACGACCCTTCCACATATCAGTGAGAGGGCTTTTGGTTTTCTGTATATACCTATATACTTGTGGTTTTTCCCAAAAAATGAAATGGAATGTTTATATGTTTTAAATGCCATGCATAGCGTTTGCCTATTTATTTATGCATTAGTAGTTGCATATATGTATGTTTAGTGTTGCGGATGCACAGGTAAGTGCCAGGTAAGTTTATGGTTTATGATTGTGAATTAGTGGTTATGTGAGATGCATAGAGAGCTCATAACCTGCACCACCGATGTTAGTGCTCCCGCCCAGAGTAGGGTACAGTCCTTCACGTGATGTTCACCTTCCGCACCACACGCTCATCTTGGATCCAACTTAGGTGTACAGTCTTGTCGTACAGACCACTATAGGTGGTTCCGACTCGTGTGCAGGTATAGTTAGTGAGTTGGGGATTTGAGCTCTAGATTCAGCCGTACAGGTCACGTTAGGTGACTTCGGCTAACATGTTACTTGCATTGATTGACATTACCTGGGTTACTTACATTTTATGTGGAGGCATTCGACATGGCATATTTCTGAACATGTTTTCGATATATGTGTATATTCTATTTTCTAGGAAACTATATAGGTTTTACGGCGAAGGGTTAGAACTTTTGATAATGAAATGATTTTGAAAAGCCTTGTTTTTGCCCACTCACATTTTCTGTTTTGCACCTTTCCAGGTTCTAGTTGGAAGCAGCTTTGGTGGTTCACGAGGACTTGACGGTGGTTCTGACAGAACATCACAAATGTAGGATCACCTTTGGGTGTTGTGTAATTAGTATTCGTTCTTCTGGACTGCACTTAGGCTTTCTGTGCACTAAATATGTTTATCCCACTTAGTCTCACACTAGTGTGTTACTTTAACTAGCTTATTTAGTAGTTTGGTTTTTATTTATTCGTACTTTTATTATTATCTTTTGCTTCCGCACTGTGCACATGGCTACGTCACCCTCACGTGACGACCAGCACAGCTTGATTTCGGTCGGGGTGTGTCAAATTATGTATATTTATTTTATGTTCTAAAATATATCAATAGTTATTTTTTTTAAATATGTTGATAATTATGTGGGTACATTATTTGTGACAACTTGTCCCTAGTTCTATGATTTTATAAATTTTAAAAGAATGAATTTATGCCCAATGCCTTAGAGGTGAAGGTTTTGACATTCTTTGACCAACGTGTAGAGAAACGTTTGACTTATGCACTTAGCGCATTTGTGTAGTACTCATTGGTGCAAATGCATAGGCGAAAGCTGTTTGCAAGTTCGGATTATATCGGTATAGTTACGGACGTTTGAAGTTGTAAAACTATAGATTGTGGGAATTATTTAATTTCCACATGTGGGTTAAAGGTGAAATTAGTTAAAATAAAGGGGACCAATCAAATTTTTAGAGGGAGGAAAAGGAGAACCAATCAGGAAGGGAGGAGGAAAGAAAATAAATAAATAAAGAAACCTTCCCGTTGGGCAGTGCAACCGCACACCCAAACGGATCGAACTCCGGCGATTTTCGCCCTTTTTTCCGTTGAACCACTACCATCCAACACTTTCAAAACACTCAGTGACTTTCCCTTTTCCATTTCCACCCAAGATCGAAGGGTTTAAGGACCAAAATTGTGAAAAACCTCACCGGAGCACCGGAGGTGCTCGACGGTGATTCCTCCGGTCCGGCGAGTTTCACCACCCACCACCACTCTTAATCAACTCCCCTTGGACCTAGGAACAAGACCCAATTAGTTGTAGGGGCGTTGGAACATCGAGGAAGTCGAATCGAAGAACACCCATCTTAGGGTTTCCGGCGGGTTTGAGTGAATTTGGGGATTTTCCTGCCAAATTGGACTTGGCCACAGGTATAAAACTTGCTATACTCATTGAGATCTTCATTTCTGTAAATTTTGGTAAATTTTTTGTAAATAGTCGAATTTTCCGGTAAGTCGGGGCGAACGACTGCCACCTGCTGCAACGGCCTGGCCAATGGGCCGACGATGTCCTTTTAAGTTCAATTAGATGTTTTGATGCCATAATTGATATCCATATGATGTGGTTTGATTGTTGGAACTTAGTTTCATTACGACACATCACTTGACTTTTATAAGAATCGATGATTCGTCCGTTCGATCGTCTCCAAACTTTAATACATTATAGTACATAATATTTAAGGACCATAGAAACTTATGGATCGGGAATTCGACGTACGGATCTTCCAGAATTGGATTTGTAAGTTCATAAAATAAAATGTTGACCGCCACTTGGTTTTGGCAATTGGCAGAGATCCGACCGTTGGATCATAATGAAACATTAGGACGTGGTTCTAGGAACATAATGTGAATCTTTGGAAGTAATGGATCGGAAATCCGTGATGCAGATCTTCCGAAGTGAATTACGCAGGGATGTGTTTTATGTAAATTATGTATTCTATCGGTAAGAACTCTGAGATGTGATTTGATAATTGTTCTAGGCGACATTGGTTCTTGATGTCTCGATATGCGTGCTAGGGAGTCGTAGCGCGGATCTTAAGTGAGTGGGTCTTTTCCTTTCTATCGTGTGTGTATATATATATGATTGATAATTCCACAAACGTTTATAAATTGATTATTGCTTATGATTACTGTGAATGCTTTGAAGTACTAACGTGAACTACGAATGTGTAAACATGAAAAATTCCTGAAACAAGAAACAAGAATAACGTGTACAAAACATATTTTTGTGTTTAATGATTTTGGGGTTACAATCTCTTTGTAATTTGATCCTCTGATTCTATCTTCGTAGGGTGTAGGTTTGTGGATGAGCTGTTGATCCAAAGGGTCGTCGGGGCTTGATCTAGGGATGAACAGTTGATGAATGGATCTTCAAGGGGCGTTGGACTTGATCTTGAAGAATGGGTGTATAGGTTTGTTGAGATTGTTGATCCAAAGGGCCGTTGGGGCTTGATCTAGGGATGAACAGTTGATGAATGGATCTTCAAGGGGCGTTGGGCTTGATCTTGAAGAATAGTTGTGCGGATTTCTTCAAGGGCTTTTAGGCTTAATCTTGAAGGTTGATGGATGAGCGGATCTTCAAGGGCTTTTGGGCTTGATCTTGAAGAACGATTGGATGTGTGGATTTGTTGATGTGTTATTGATCCAAAGGGCCGTTGAGGCTTGATCTTGGGATGAACGGATGATGAACGATGAACACTTTCTTCAAGGGGCCGTCGGGGCTTGATCTTGAGTTGGTGGAAGTTCTTCAAGGGCCGTTGGGGTTTGACCTTGAAGGAGGATTTGACGAAGAACGAAAAGTGTTTTCTTGATCCTTCGGGATTTTCTTGAGAGCTTTAGAGTTTCAAGGCTTCAAGGTTTTGGTGTGATGTAAATTCCCTTCTTTCTTTTCTTCCCTTTCTTTCTTTTCTTCCTCAAAATGAATGCCTTGGCTTCCTATTTATAGAATTCCAAAACTTGATTTTTGGATTTAAATAATCAGATGAAATAAATCATTTCTGCCAGGTATTGACACGTGTCCTATTTGATGACTTTTCCAATTTATTTCGATTTTTCGTTGAGTCACACGCTACATGTAAAATTTATGTGACACGTGAGCGTTGAAATTTTAATTATTGGTCAACATTCATTTCACCGAAATTTTGATGTCTACAGAATGACTTGATCCCTGTTTAGGCTACGTAGGTAGTCTAACGAGACGTTAGATGCAACCATAGAAGAAGTGCGATTAAATAATTGAGACAATAGCTTAGTTTGGGGAATTGAACAATGTGAGGGATATTGGTGTAAAATGTGAGATTTAACCTTATGTGTTGGTGGTTAAATGTTGGTTACAAATCAATGTGTGAAGAATCAAGAAATTAAAGTAAGGAAACATAAGTAATGATAGTTAATTAAACTAGTGTCTAGTTGGACTTATCATTGTTGATTATCCTCGAAAATAAATAGTTCGGGAGTAAGGCGTTACAACTTATGCATTTTATGCCATATTATATATATGTATATAATTGAAAATGCTATGACATGGTTGAGTATTAGATTGCATCATGGTATATCCATATGTATATTACCTGCACACAATTATTGTGAATGCTTTGAAGTGCAAAGGTGAACGCAGGACACCCAGGTAAGTTCAGGTGAGTTTATAGTATTAGTTGAATTGATGGAGTAATGGCATGACTACATTTATGTGTTAGGCAACTCTGACACTGTCGTACAGGTTGCCCATGAGTTGTACATGTTATATTGAGATGCATTGAGAGCTCATAAACCTACACCCCGGTGTTAGTGCTCTTGCCCATGGCCAGGGCACAATCCTTCACGTGATGTTCACCTCCCGCACCTTACGCTCACCTTGGACTCAAGGTAGGTGCACAGGCCTGTCGTACAAACCACTATAGGTGTTTTCGACTTGTAGGTGACCCGCGATTATTCGTACAATCTTCACGTGATCGTAGCACTTGAGCGTACTTATTTACACCCAGTCCTGTCATACCGACTACTAGAGGTGGTTCCGACTCGTGTGCAGGCATGTTTGATGAACTATAGATTAAGTCGTACATATCACTATAGGTGACTTCTGACTTATGTGCTAGCATTGATTGATGAGATATGGATAAGCCATACAAGTCACGTGAGGTGACTCTGGCTAGCATGTTGATGAGCTATTGGTTTAGCCGTACAGGCCATAATAGGTGGATCCGACTGACATACCATTTCATATTGATTTATTTCACCTGGGTTTCTTATTCCTGTTGAGATTCTTGACATGGCATATACTTGGCTTTCATTGCTGTTGAGCATGATTTCTATATACATATGTATTCTATTTTCTGGGAAATTATACAGGTGTTACAACGAGGGGCTACTACCTTTGGTAATTGAAATTGGTTTGAAAAGTTTTGTTTCACTCACTCATATTTTCTATTTTTGCACCCCTCCAGGTTCTAGCAGCAGAGTTCTGTATCAACGAGGATTCGTGACACTTTTCATTACAGATGTCTTCTTATGATGGTATAATCCTTATCTTACCTTACTGTATTATACCTATGCTCTGTATCATGCGTGAAATGGGTCCAAACCTGCTTACTGCGCACTCGTGTACTTAGGCAAATTATATTTTAATTTATTCACATTTTTACATTATCACACTTTATGGCTTCGTCACCTTCTAGGTGTCGGCCAGCACGACTCGATTCGGGGTTCTAGTGGACATTCCGGGTCGGGGTGTATCATTATTTGTTTGCTATAATTTTTGTGAAGAACAATATTACTCTAAAATTGATTTTTAAGTACTTATTATATTTAAAAATATTATTTGAATTTGTTTAAATTTCATAATTTGTGGGACATTAAATGCATAAATGCATTAGTTAAATCTTTTAAATGAGGCTAAGGACCTTAATCAAAATATTTAAACAAATAAGGTTTCAGTCTAACAATTAGGTTGATTAAGGACCGGAACCAAAATGACCCGATAGAGAAACATGAGGGAATAAACATGCAAATAATCAAACAATTGTTGGCACCACTCCAATGGAAAAATTAAAAAAAATTTCGAAATCACACCAGCTTCAGCTTTACACCAAAGGTACTTTTGGATGACCTTATGTATTTGCACCTAAGATTTGAAGAGTGTGGGGTGTACGTAGAAAATGTAGGGTATATGGTGAGAGTGTGGCGTGTGAAGGTATTATAGGAAAGTAAATGAGGTGTATTAAGATAAGTTTTAATTAAAAAAGCAAATGTGGGGGTGTATTAAGTATGTGGGGTGTATTCAACAATATGTGGGGTTTCAATATAATACGTTTTATTCAGTGAATATGATATGATATGATCTGATCTAGTCAGTTTCGATTTGGTCTGGTCTGCTCTGCTCTGTTCTAATCCGGTTTACTATCTTAGTCCTTTTGGTCCAATAACTATCATAGTCTTTTTGGTCGCTTAACAATCAAAGTCATCAAGGAAATAACAGGGTTGTCTAATTCACGTTCTCTCATTATTATTTTTGGACAAACAATATTATTTATACTAAGAGGGTGAAAGAGTGCGCTAAGGCTCATAATGAACTAATAAAATGTGGTTCAAATTCACCTTTGATGAGAATTGAACCTAAAACCTCTCATTTACAAGCGAAGAGAAATACCACTAGACCATTGTGCTAAGTGACTTACATATCTCATTGGTTCATTAAACAAATATTACCAGTCAAGCCAAGCATTCCTGTTTACTTGAAAATAAAACAAAATGGATGTAAAACAAGATTGAGCCGGTTATCAATTCCATTATTAAATTTCCTTTACTTGTTTGAACAACCCAAAATTCCGTTATTTCAATTACATTAGGTGATCTTTCAAATTGGTCAAGACACTAAGTTTATGGCGGCAGGCAATAGCTCTATTTTCCATTTTTTTTTAAGTAAAGAAAAAGCGTCAATTCCAATAACGAGGGTTAAGCTTAAATACAAATACAAATACATAGTTGAAACATTTATTACTGTGTGGACCATGAGTAGCCCCCTACTCCACCCATCTTGACTATGTTAAGCTTATTAATAAGCTTGGGCTACTTTAATTTTATGCTTACTACAAGGGCTTCCAGTCCGTATGACTTTCAGTTAGCGGTGGAGCCAGAAATTCATACCAGAATGGGCCTTTAGGCTAATGAAAGAAATTAGAAGAAAAAAAAAAAATTTAGTAATATCATGAAAAAATTTAATCAAACAAGAGTGATGGGGCTTTAAAATTTGTATGAAAAAAAATTAGTATTGAGAGAAGTCATAGTAAATACAACCTGTGTTGACATGTTAAGCAGCATTGATAATAACGTTATAACTAGCTCAAACTATTATTATGAGATTTTTCTTTTAATATTATTGATCTTCATCTCGAATGTATATACCTTGTTTTATATAAACTAAAAAAAAAGAATTGGTTTAAAAGAAATCAGAATGTTGGCAAAAGAGTACTTATATATGGTAAATTTTATTTTAGGTGGGGGTTTAAAAAACCAAAAGGTAGTTTTCCATCCACAGGTGTCGACCCCAGGATAGGTCCAAAATCTGATCAACCAATACCACATTCTCATTCTTGCAAAAATCAGTAGACAATTAATGTAAGTTTAA